>NC_089764.1:3234417-3249417 GCF_040412425.1 Macrobrachium rosenbergii | reverse complement strand
ATACTCTTAGAGAAAGAAAAAGAGTAAGCACTAGCTGTCCAAAGTTTAACATACAGAAAAGATTTTGCTCTGAAATCTAGTTAATACGCTGCGTGGAATATCCAATTAAAGCATCTGTGTAGAATTACAAGCTACCTTGATGTTTATCTTGACTAAATTTTACGTTTATGAATGTGTTAATCAGTTGTTGACGCAGGATTCAGCTTGAAAAAAAAACCGCTTTTCTTCATATTCCTCTGGGTTAAGATCATTTCTTTTTGTGTTCTGTTCATTTTCCAATGACTTTCCAGTTTGAAAAATTCAGATATTTCGGCATGGCATATATAGTATTATTATTATTATTATTATTATTATTATTATTATTATTATTATTATTATTATTATTATTATTATTATTATTATTATGTACTAAACGTCACAAAAGACTAAAAGGCAAAACTGATTGAATTACCTGCACATGGTGGATAGTATAGTCTGGTGAGGTCTGAGCGCATAGGATGGATGATAAGACTTAGGAAAGCATGAACAATTAGCTAATAGAACGAAGGTGCCAAAGACTTATTTAATTACAAGGAAGTGACAGATCTACTGGAGTGCGGTTACTTTGATTACGGATCAAAAAGAGTCATGTGGGCCAAGCTTTGTCATTTCCTTTGCGTTTATGAAAATAACTTTAATTTACAAGTTGTATTTATGTGTAATGTATGTCCATTTCTTTTCTTTGTCAGGACAATGAATTGGAATAAAAAATTTAGGCCAAAGGCCAAGCGCTGGGACCTATGAGGTAATTCAGCGCTGAAACGGAAATTGACAGTAAGGTTTGAAAGGTGTAACAGAAGGGAAACCTCGCATTTGCACTATGAAACAACTGTTAGAGAGGGTGGAAAGTCAGATGAAAGAAAGAGAATATGAACGGAGGTACAGTAAGATGAATGAAAAAGGTTGCAGCTAGGAACCGAAGGAACGCTGCAAAGACCCTCAAGTAATGCCTACAGTGCACCATGTGGGGGTGCACTGGCGGCACTACCCCCTACGGTGTCAGGGCAATGAAAACACACATCGCAACAACGAACGGAATTGAAACAATGATGCTCCCCTCTTAAAACAGATACCTCTGGTACGATTACCGTCCAATCTCATCAAACGCTGTTGATCCACGTGAACCAATTGCCGTCGTCTTTCTCCAGTTTTCAGTGGGAGAAAGGCAGCGATTAAAGAAAGTAGCTTCACATAATCCCCCCACCCAATCCCAGTTCGTATCCAATACCAATGTTCGACTGAAAGCAAAATGAACTTCTGGCCCTGATGTTCTAATTTGCTTTATCTTTGTTTGCCTAGTTTTTACGAGAGCCCAAAGCGCTTTTACTTGTATGTACGTAGTGTGCGTGGGTTCACGTATGTTGGTCTTAATTAGGGTGATTCAAGTATTTATGTGTACTTTTGTATTGATATCAGCTCCATATTCATTTGTATGAATTTTTCTGCATTCATATTTTCCACCTTTCATGGAATCAGTGTCATTGTAATTCTGAGCGGGAATTGCACGAAGATATGCAAAGGAATGTCTTGGTTTTAATGCATAAACATTTTGATTTATGCTATAAGCCCTGATTGAGTGTTAGATCATTCTGCACTTAACTCTTCACTGTCAAATACTGTCTTATCATTTCCTTCCTTTCTCTTTTGTTCCTGCATGAGGCAGTGAAAGTCATGCAGCAACATGATGGTTAGCTAGGTCAGTTTCAAGAATTTTACTATAATTATATCAGTTTCTTTTGTTTTGTTTATATATATATATATATATATATATATATATATATATATATATATATATATATATATATATATATATATATATATATGTGTGTGTGTGTGTGTGTGTGTGTGTGTGTGTGTGTGTGTTTGTGTGTGTGTGTATTTATTTATTTATTTATTTACATATACAGTATATCTTTGTGTATTGAAACTGGGGAGATAAATTTTGGAAAATAGTGTTTAGTACTTCCTCAGCAAACAGATTTTCAGTTATTTTCTCAAAATAGGATCATCATGATAAAATACATGTTTACGACTTTTCTTTTTTGGGCACATTCGCTTCTCACATTCATGTAGCAAAAGCATATCACTTATACTTCCGTTTTAAATCTAACGCTGTCTACAATAATTGGAGTCACGATATTAGTATCACATTGTCCGCTATCAAAATGGCTGATAAGAAAAACTTGGAACACAGAATTGTGCATACTCTGGAATTTATAATAATTTAAGGAATTTATTTTTTCATGGTGGCTGGACACATTCTATACAAAGAAAAGTCTGTCATAACTACTGAGTAATAAAATCCGAGGAAATGCAAAGGCTAATGGACAAATTTTCCCTTCACGGGATAGTCATCAGTGATCATGATTCATCCTTTATCATCCTTCATCTGTACATACAGTATATAGAAAATGATATCGACAAAGCAAACTTAGAAAAAAGTGAAGAGAAGTTTAGTTGAAATGTTGGTTGCACTTTTTTCTTTTTTTAAAAAAAGCATCAGTCTTTGCCCTGTGGTTCACCTTGACAAGTGACAACATGTATCTATAGCCAACAATAGGGATAATCTAGACGTTTTAATGCATATGAGGCTTAGGTAACAAAAAAAAACTTTGGACACTGAAAAGTGTTATGTCTAAATATGTTTTCAGTTTAAAGTACTTCATTATCAGCACCTATGGACATTCAGTAGTAAATGCTTATTTGCACGTATTGTATGTGTGTGTACATAGCACATAAGTAATCACAGAAAGTCCATACGCCGAGAAATAAATGGGAAGATAAAATTAGTGCTTTTGTAGGTCCAAGCAGCTTATGATTTTGCGCGTGTCTCAGAATCGTAATCGCCGGCTTGTTGCTTAAAGAGAGAGAGAGAGAGAGAGAGAGAGAGAGAGAGAGAGAGAGAGAGAGAGAGAGAGAGAGAGAGAGAGAGAGAGAGAGAGCTCTATCACCTTGACGTGCTGTAACCTGCGTGATACTTATCTCTATATGTGACATCTGAACAATATCTCATACTGTAGACAGTTAGTGAAACACTTTCTGTATTACCTCTCTACAATATAATGTCATCACTCTCCTAGTTACATTCTGTTCTTCCCTGTGTTCGTGTCACTCCCCTTTTATTTGAATCCTGTCATGTAGAACCTGCCGGTAAAATCGGTAATTTATTCTGTTGTACAGTCTATAGCTTTATCTCCTCATTGAGTCAACTGTTGAGCAGGAATCTCAAAGATTTGCCGAAGGTAAGAGACTTAGAAATGAATAAAAAATTCATTAAGTTCTAGACATTATAAAACGATATGACCTCAATTTGCAAATGCTTTCATGAATGAAGAGGTTTAGTGGGGTATCAAGAGACCAAGGACAATAAGACAATTGAACAGAAGCAGACAGATGAGCAAAGGTGAGTGCTTAGTGTGTCACAAGCCAGAACACTTAGTAAAAAATGATGTGCCTGCTAAGAATAAGGCCAAGCAGAAGCAGACACATAAGTGAAGGAAGGCGCGTTCTGTGGCACAAGCCAGAACACAGCCAAAACTGTACTAATTATCAGCACAGACCAGCAGAAGTTCATGTAAACAGTAGCTAGTGGTGCAGTAGTAGAAGAACAAAGGGAAGAGGCTGCTGTCTTGATTTGTGAGGATGACAACATACACTGGTTGGAAGATTATATCAAAGTTGGTAGGCAGACGTTGGCAGATGGAACTTAAATACCTATTGTGTTAGGAGCATGGAGATGCAAGGAGCAGAGGAAGAAGCACTGTAGTTTACCTGCAAGTAAAGGTTAAGTAAGCAAGAAGTTAACTGTGCCATAAATACATTTTGCAGGTGCAGCTGTGCATAAAACTTTGGTAACTGTAGACCAGATGCCTGACAAGAAATGAATTTGTGCACTTATTGATAGAAGTATCCATAGATATCCAGTAACAAAGATTTATGTCAACACTGCATACCAAGTGGGAGAGTTGCATGCTATGTGCCTACATAAGCCTATTTATGACCTTATTCTTGGAAACATTCCGGGTGTAAAGAACCCTGAAGAAATGATTGACGGTGAAGCTGAATTAGTCGAGAAAGCTGCTAGGACAGATCATCTGATGGATGGGTCAGAGTAAAGTGATGTGGGAATGCATTTGGAAAAGGCTTGTGTCAAGACAATAGATAGAAATGCAGCATCAAACTACTGACAGTAGCTACTAGCATCTCACATGTAGGAACAAAGTAGCTAAAAGAAGCATAACAGACGTATTCAAGTTTAGCCAAGCAGTGGGTGAAGGAACTTCGAAGTTAAAGGCTATCAGTGACACATTACATTGTGTTTTCAAAGGAATTGTGGATGGAGAAGTGTAGCAAATCCCAGTGCATTGGATATATCTTGCCAAAATGATGAAGCCAGTCCATGAGTCTATCATCCATGACCATCTTGGGCTAACGAGACTGTCGACTATATAACCAGCAGCTTTCACTGGCAAGAAATGGTTGTGGCAGAAGATTGTACCAAGAGGCCATACTAGCCAAATACTGCTAGGAAATATGATGTTGATGGAAGATTCCTACAAGAAAGTAGTTGTAGATCTGATTGGACATACATTGCCGGTGTTGGAGAAGGGCAATAAGTACCTCCTGACAATGGAAGACTTTCCTGCAAGATACCCAGAGAAAACAGAAACCAAGCTGGTAGCAGATGCTTTACTTAAAGTTTTCAGCATGGTAGGATTTCCCTAGGAAATACTCAGCAACAAAGGAACCCAATTTACTTCCGAGATGATAGGGGAGGTGAGTCATCTGGTAAGTTGCAAGCAGTTGTATACAAGTCCATATAACCCAAGATACAACAGATTATGTGAAAGGATCAGCAGTGTGTTGAAATCTATGCTGAAAATGTGCTAGGAATAGTTGAAGGACTGGGATTTGTACCTACCAACAGACTTGTTTGCGTACCAAGACGAGTGAGCTATTGTATGGAAGGATTTTAAGGGATTGATACAGATTCTCACTGGAGGCTGAGAGGATGAAGTGTGCAGTTTGTCATGGAGCTGAGGAGTCACTGGGAAGAAACTTGTCGAATAGCTGTGGAGTCAATAAGCAGCACAAGGGCACCAGCAACATCATTACAAAAAGAAGACCAGAGGCCACTGGTTCACTGTGGGAAGGAAAGTGCTAGTATTATTACTAATGGAGTCAAACAAACTGATGTTGCAGTAGAGAACACCATGCAAAATCAAGGTGATTAATCTCATGAACTACAAGTGTGATGATGATGGGGAACTGAACTTTTCATGCGATCATCTTTACCAGCTACCATGAGAAGGAAGAGAATGAAATAGCAGCAGCTGCATCAACAAAGAGAGATACTTGAATGTCACCTTTACATCTTACCCTACATGAGAAAATTTGATGTTAAAATGATGATGATACAAATGATGGCGAAATAGGAAGACTGTTTAAAATAGAGGATTCTGACAAGTGGAATCCTCACCCATCAAACTTGTCATTTCACTCAGCAATGACTAGCTATTTAAAGCAAAATGTAATACCAGCAATGTCAATGCTGGCAATTCAGAAAACAGGTCTGGCTAATTAATTGAAAACAGACCAAGAAAAGCACAAAGGGCTGCCTAATCTTAAACTAGTAATCAACAAAGACTGTTATGATTAACCAAAGACCCTGTATTGACCCTGTATTCAGACCACAAACAGACAGGTCAATAACTCTTGAGAGGGGAAATGTAGCGCCTGACACCAGGCGAAGGAAAACTTGTCACCACACAATCATTTGTTCTTGTTAAAAGATGAATATATGCATATAAATTGATATATAAAAGATGACTGAAGCAATGGTACATATGGCTGAAATGCTGGCATTGTAATGTGTATGATGACAATAATACATTTGATCTCACAATAATATAAAAGAAGATATGTGTATAAAAGATGCATGACGTATGTTGTTTCTTGCATCCGCATGCTGTAAGCTGGTTTCAGGTCAATAGATACCCATGCCACCCTGCCATCTACTGTCACCTTGCAGGCCTTGTGTTGTCTCAGGATGAATACATATTTTGTATTCTGCAGTTCTCTGGGGACGTA
Source organism: Macrobrachium rosenbergii (assembly GCF_040412425.1). Lineage (NCBI taxonomy): Eukaryota > Metazoa > Arthropoda > Malacostraca > Decapoda > Palaemonidae > Macrobrachium > Macrobrachium rosenbergii. Next base: position 3,243,288 of record NC_089764.1, on the reverse strand, counting down.
CACTTCTCTGGTCAAGTGGTAGGTTGTCTTGGCTGGCATTATCCGTTCTACCACTTTTCGAGTGTTGGATGGGGATGTTGGTCTCATTTGATCTTGAAAGACATCTGCTGGCAATGTTAGTGCTTGGTCGTATAGGACTTCTGCTGGAGATGCATTGAATACTGCGTGCAGTGTCCTTCTTAGGCCCAGGAAGACCCACAGTAACTCCTTTCTCCAGCTCCCACCTTAACTTCTGGCGGTGAATGATGCTTTCAACGACCAGTGTACCTTTTCGACGATGCCATTAACTTCTGGATGGTAGGCCACCGTGTGTTTTATCTCTGTCCCCAAACTGTCTGCAAGGGTGTTCCACAGGGTAGATGTGAAGTTGGCTCCCCTGTCACTCATGATGATCTGCGGGACTCCGCGCCTGCTAACCCATGCAATGAGGGCTTTCACACAGCTTTCTGCAGTCTCTTGCCATATCAGTTTTGCTTCAAGCCACCTGGTATTTCTTTTGATGATGGTGAACAGGTATCTGTACCCCTCGGAGGTGGGTAGGGGTCCCACCATGTCAAAATGGATGTGGGTGAGTCAGAATTGTGTTGTTTAGAACTCTCCTATTCCACTCTCTATGTGTCTTGTGATTTTTTAAATCTGACACGGGATGCATTCTCTTGTTCATTTTTTATGTCCTTTTTCATTCCCCACCAGATGTACCGCTCTGCTATGACTCAGGCAGTTGACTGGCCTGATGGCTGATGGATGGGACAGGTTCTGGGCAAGTGTGAAGGTTTTTCTTCTGAGGCCCTCTGGCAGGTAGGAGGTGAGGGCGTCCTGTTCTCATCTTGCAGGCGATGGTTGTCTCTCCACTGTTGATTGACAGGTCGCTCCATAGAAGGGTGGGGTTGTCCCGCTGCAGTCACTGTAGGTCCACATTGTCTTTTTGTGCTTCTGCTATTTTGGCATAGGCTATCCCGAATTGGATGGTGTTGACGTAGTTTCTTGATAGTGTGTCTGCCATGGTGTTTGCTGAACCCTTCAAATATTTGATGGCACAGTAGTATTCAGCTATTGTTGACAGGTGCCGCTGTTGCCATGTTGGCCATGCATCTGCTGACTTAGTGAAGGCATGCACCAAGGGTTGATGGTCTGTTTCCATGATAAACTGCCGTCCCTCGAGCATCTTGCGGAAGTGGTGGACTGCTTTGTAGACTGCTAGAAGCTCTCTGTCGAAAGTGGAGTATTTCTGTCCCATTGTCATTAGCTTCTTGCTGAAGAATGCTGGCAGACGAGGACCATCATCTGTGTCCTGCTCTAGTACAACACCCAATTCCATGTTACTTGCATCTGTTGTCAACTTGAGGGGCCTATTGGGTAGAGGAAAAATTAATGTGATTGCAGAGGTTAATGCTTTTTTTGCTAAAAGAAATGCATTATCTTTTTTTCTGACCAACTTAACTGTTTTTGTTTTCCTTGTAGGCATTGATATATTGTGCTCATAATTTTAGCAATCTGATGGATGAATCTGATAACAGTTGATTAGTCCTGAAAATTCTTGTACTGCTTTAATTGTTGCTGGTTTTGGGAAGTCTATGATTGCTTTTACTTTCTCTGGTAGGGGTTTAATGCCCTCTGGGATTACTTGATGTCCCAGGAATTCCACCATTTTCTTTGCCCATTTGAAGTTGTCTTCCCTTACTACCATTTGTTTTCTTTTAGTATTTATAGTGTTTTTTTATGTCTTTAAGATGCTGCTTGAGGTTGGGGCTAAATATGGGGTATCGTTGATATAGACCACTCAGCATGGAATGTTGCCAAGCAGTTCGTCCATCAGTCTTTGGAAGGTTGCTCCATGTTGTGAAGGCTGAAACAGCTGTATTTGAATGTGTAGGTGCTGAAGTGGGTGATGATTGTGGTTTTCTCTATATCTTTCTTCGCTACTGGAACTTAGAAGTATTCCTTTGGCTGGTCTATTTTGGTGAAGATCTTTGCACCGTTCATCTGGTTGGTCATGTCTGCTATGTTCGGCAATGGGTATCTATCTGGCTTTATTTTGACATTTAGTTACCGGTAGTCTCTGCACGGGTGCCATGTCCCATCAGGTTTTGGTACCATGCAGAGGGGATGCCCATGGGCTGGGGGCTTTTGACATATCCCTGTATTCTACATTCCTGGACACTTGTTTGGCATAGGCAAGCTTCTCAAGAGCTAAGTGTCTGAAATGTGAGTGGATTGGGAGCCTTTGGTTTCTATATGCTGCTGGATGTTGTGTTTTGCTGGTTTGGTTGGTCATGCTGCAGGTTGTCTTTGAAGACTTCTTGGTAGTTTTGTAGCAGTTGTTGTATTTCTGGTGGTGGGGCGGCTGCTGTGATGGGGTGGCTGCTGCAATGGGGTATATTTGTTGTCTCTGCTGCTGCAGTGACCTGTGGTGTGCAGTTCATCTGCTTGGCTGTTGACGAGATGATGCCAAAGTTGTTCTCAAGGTTAGTTGTTTTGATGCTATGTCCAATAGCAGGTTGTGTGCTGTTAGGAAGTTTGCTCCTAACAGTGCTATCATTGCATCTGCCATGATGAAATTCCAACTGTCATCTTTTACATTGAATGACATGTTCATATCCCACCTTCCTTACATTGTGAGTGGTGCTCCACTGGCGGTGGATATGTGGAGGTTGGTAGGTGGAGCGGGGTTGAGTCATTCATTCGGACTGGCTGGCACAAAAGACCTGCATGCTCTGGTGTCAACGAGGAATTCTGTGTCTGACCTTTTGTCCCTGATGAAGAAGAACATGGAGTCTCTACTTTTGCACCTGGGAGAAAGACAGTGGTGGGCAGGTGCAGTTTCTCTTATGAGGCAGCTGGCCTACTCACAGCCTTTGTCACATTTGCGGGCCTTCTTCTTGAATCTCCAGTGGAAGCAGCACATCCCCTCTGGTGGCTCTTTCCTCTGTCTGGTCTTTCCCTCGATGAATTGCTTGGGGAAGTTTTGTTTGTGGATGGGGGCGGCTGGTCCCCTGGGTCTAGTCAAATTCCATTCGGTTGACTGCTGGGCCCTTCATGGTGGTGCTGCTGCTGTTGGTGGCTGTGTGGGCTCTGCCATCTTGTGAACCATGTGCACTGCACCAACCAACTTCAGGAATTCCTCGACTGGTATGGTGGAGGCATTGGGCATGGTGGCCACCACTGTTTGGTGGGGTAACCTTGTGACAGTACCTCTCTCACAAGGTCTAGGGATGATTCAGGTTGGCCATTGTGGCAGGCAGCATGATGAGCCACTGCAACTGTTTGTAGACATGTGATGGCCACTCGTCTCCAATGGATGCCGCCACAAAGTTGAGGAATTTCTTGGCTGTGAGGGCAGGTGGCATGCTGTGGGATGACCTGAGCTGGCCCTTCAGCAATTTGTAGGTGACAGGGGTTTGAAGGTCTGTGAGCCATCCTGCGATTTGCCCAAAGACGTCGTCTGGCAGGAATTTGATGGCGCCATCTGCTTCGCATGTTGAGGAGGGTATTTTCTTCAATCGGAAGAATGTTTCTGGCCTGAAGAACCAAGCTTCTTGGTTGTGGGGCATGAATGGAGGTAGACATATGGTGATGGCGGTGATGGTCTCACTGGAAAGCTGGCGTCATTAGAGTTGGCTGAGTCGGTCATCTCTGTTGTCACCAATGTAGAGAAGGCGTGAATGGGAGTCAGTGTCTACAAACTTACCAATTTATTTATGCAACAAACAGACAGGTTAATAACTCTTGCAAGCAGAAATGTAGCGCCTGACACCAGGTGAATGAAAATAGAGGTCACCACACAATCATTTGTGTTTGTTGGCAGATGAATATATACAGAAAAATTGATATTCAAAGTATGACTAAAGCTATGGTACATAAGGCTGAAATGCTGACATTATAAAGCACACGGTGACAATAATACATTTGATCTGACAATAATATGAAAGAAGATATGTGTATAAAAGATGCGTGACGCATGCTGTGTTTCTTGTGTTGGCACATTTTGTGCGTGGAGATGATGTTGTGAGGAGATTAGCGAGCCAGGTGAGGGGACAGGTGTGGGGTCCACGTAGGTTCCTACAACGCTTCCAACAAAATCTTGACGCTATACTTGCATTCGATGAGAAGCCAATGTACAATAAACATTAAAAGAGAATACAATTCACATATTAACAAGCCTATTATATTTGGTTAAATTTATATCCCTACAATATTTTCAGTGAGATAAATGACTTCCATGATTCAGGGTTTTTTACAGGTTTACTCTGGCTACTAACAAAAACGTTTATTATTAGCAATCATTTGTGAAATTTCTATCAATGAAAAAAAACTTTGTATAAGTACACATGCAAATCTTATTCCGCCTATTTTTTTTCAACATTTTTCTTGTCAGTTTCTACAGCAAGACAAATATGCTGTTAGGTCATTAATCAAAAAGTGCAACGTTGTCGGAAATCTATTAAGAATTTATACAATTAACAGTCTCTTCAGTCGTGGAGAAAAATACTACTACTTTGCCAAACATGCCGGTGGAGTAATGGTCGAAATTTTTTGAGAAGTCAGTAGGATGAGGAACTTTAAATCAGAGGAAAAAGATGCTTATATAACATTTGGCCATCAAGTGCTTATTTGGCTGTAAATCCTATATAACGTTTGGCCATCGAGTGCTTATTTGGCCGTAAATACCGCAAAAAATAGTGGGATAAACCTTTTGAATGGTACAATGTTCTCTACCACTCGTCTTGTTGTTAAGTTATAACTGCTTTATTGGATGTAAGAGAACGCTTCAGCCTTACCACCTTATCTTAATTTTGTATTTTGTCCTTATCAATATGCTGTGCAATGATAAAATCTCTGTGGTGCTACAGTCAGGACTGTCGTAGGATTTACCACACCAGTACCCAAGCAGAGCGTGACTTGCACACATCGGACCCTAAATCAACTTGTTTTTTCGCGAGTGCTCTCTCTCTCTCTCTCTCTCTCTCTCTCTCTCTCTCTCTCTCTCAGAATAACATACTGCTTTTCCAGGCTTAAATGGGCAGTTGAAATTAACGTCACATTAGCGTAGAAATTGAATTTAAATCACTTCTAAGAAAATGTGAATAAAAAAATTGCAAAACAAAATCTGGGGGACAAAATGAGAAGCATTTGAATATCAGGGAGTTGAAAAATAGCAAAAAGGTTACAAAATACTAATAGAATAGAATATAGAATTTAGGCCAGAGGCCAAACGCTGGGACCTATGAGGTCATTCAGTACTGAAACGGAAATTGACAGTAAAAAGGTTTGAAAGGTGTAACGGGAGGTGGGGGGAGGGGAACCTTGCAGTTGCGGTATGAAACAATTGTTAGGAGAAGGTGGAAAGTAAAGACGGAAGAAACAGAATATGAAAGGAGGTACAGACAAATCAATGAAAGAGGTTGCAGCTAGGGACCGAAGGGATGCTGCAAAGAACCTTAAGTAATGCCTACAGTGCACCGCATGAGGTACACTGACGGCACTATCCCCCTTTGGTGAAACACTGCAGAGAAAAGTGTCCATGTGAATAGGTGCCATTGCCAGCAGTTGTTAGTGTTTGTACGAACGGCCTTTGATCTGAGGAATGGAGTCATGAGAAATGACTGGAGCACCTTTGTGGTTAGGCTTGATGCCTTTCACGGTTAGATATAAAAATACATCTTTATCAGAATGGACTGAATCATGAATTACTGGGATGTCTGTTATGGATAATGATTATACCTAGTGTTCATTACATGATATCAACACGATGTCGAAAATGGCATTAGAAAAAAAAAAAAAAAAAGATTGCAAAACATACATCAACATCATCACTACAAGCGCACTTGGGTCTGCCCCGTAAATTCCCGTCTATATCTCCTCCAGTCCCTTCATCTCCGTTTTAGAATAAAATTCAACGGAGGTTAAATAAATTCATTCATTAATTCATTGTTGGGCATGTACTACTCTGTAGGCAGGTGCGTTAGACGCCACAACAAGCGCAGCAAGAGTAGTCATACTTGGAGTCGTTGACACAGTAGTTATAGCAGTAATTACTACCGTTTTTGGCTAGATGTATCCTCTCAGTTGAAGAATATACGGTCATAAATTGGTGTGATCACTAGTGCTACGTGATGACACTGACCACCGCCACAATCCAGTACTTGTTTTAATGTTTCATTTTGTTATTATCAAAGTCATTGTTCCACAACGCCAGCCATTTGTTAAAAGGTGGTAGTTAAAGGATAGTAACGAATCACTGGCAGGAGAGGGTGTACTTGGCTTAGCCACAGTGAAGACAACCCTGGATGCTTTATCAGTGTCCCAATTTCTTTTAATGCTTGTGGGCTTAGGGTTCCATTTATTTACACCAGTATTTGCTTTATAAACTTACGGAGCAGATACTCGATCTGTTCGATAAAAGGATTTTTACGAATGATATGTGTACTACATTTAGCAGAGAGAGAGAGAGAGAGAGAGAGAGAGAGAGAGAGAGAGAGAGAGAGAGAGAGAGAGAGAGAGAGATGCCATTCGTAGTAATACTTAAAGCCTCAAAAATTAATGGTGGGGTAAAAGAACCTTTATATCCGTCATTCTGTATGGACTGCTGAAGTTATCCTTTAGGAAATATTTATTGGAAACTAGGACACATACGTTTCTGAGGCTGCAATATTTTAAATTTTAAATGTATAGTCTGCAATCACTTTAAACACTATTCAAACAAGTCGGAAACTCGTACATTTGTTTATGAAATTTTTATCAATTCGAGTCAAGCCTCTCACATGTTTAAATGTCAAAAACTTAGAATGGTACACTCCCATTAAATGTGAAGTAACTCATGGTAAGTATTCGGTACTGTTGATCCCTAATGCCTATAAATAGTAATCTACTTTTTATTACCTATGTTTTACCCCTCCCTTTAGGTTAATATAAACTATCGGCTTTGTATAACAGCTATAAATAAAACTGTTTCAAATCGCGACTCCCATCCAATAACTTTGCTTTCTTTAATCATTCAAAATGTTCAGTCGTCACTACTTTCATGCTGTAAAATATCTTACTCAGGTATTTAAAAAAAAGTAATGCAATTTCTTTTTCAAATAATATTGCCAAGTAGTACATAAGTCATTTTCTGAGCTTAAAATTCGCAATAACGCAGATTAAACTTTCTAAATATTTCATTCAGACTTCTTAGCAGTAACTGCTATTGGTAAAAATAAGATTGATTGATTGATTTATGACTACTAAATCTGGCGCGACAAGTAAAGGTAAGAATGTTCACATTAATAAATGCATCAAAGAACTTATGCATCATTTGATTTTATTAAAATTTCGAATAATTAATTACACACGTGAACCATTAAATGAAACTTAATATGTGGCATGAAGTAGAGCAGCCAGTAATGACAGACTCTATTGTCATCTCTCTGTACAAAAACTAATATGGAGTAACAGCAGCAAACACACGTTCTTGACTAGCACAATGAAAATGAGAGAACATGCTGCATAACAAAAGTGTATGGAATGAACATTACAAGAAAGATTTAATTAATTAGGTAGTCAATGTTAAATACCATAAACAAAAGCCTTCAATTTAGATCTAAATCTTAATTTACTTGACAGATAAACAGCTTACAATGACTGCGGTCAGAGCTTCCGGAAATTGCCACGATGCTAAATAAATATAACTATTATAAATCTGGTACAGTACTAGGTTTCTCAGATATCAGTAACTGATTTTGCTGAAGCAGATCCAGTCTACTTTGGTAAATATGGGTTTTATATCGTATCAGTATTGTATTGTATTATTAGCACTAATCTAATCCGATAAACTTATAATCTTTAAACTACTGACAAATTATTTTGAACTATTGACAAATCATCCAACTCAAACAATTAAAGCTATACTTTTATGTTACATTTTATATGTTTCAAAATAAACTAAAGTTGAATCTATACAATAAAAATTATTAAAATGAATATTTTTTAAAATAAATGCAATAGTATAAAGTTACGTCAATTTTTCCTGAAAAGATTTTTATAAGTTAACATCCATGTAGTAAAGATTGGAAACTAGAATTTAACTGCTGCTGAACAAAAAACAAATCAAATTATAAATCTATACAATATAAAAAATAAATACTAATTTCTTATAACATTCTTAAAAAATTAACTAAACTTAAAACTACAATATGTTATTGGTGTACTTTAGAAACAACTTGTCTAAAATAAAAAAAATTATTAAAGTAAAAACATTTAACTTAAGAGTTTAAAGATATGCAGTTACGTTGCATTTTAAATCTTTTAAGGCAGAAAAAATCTTAACAGTAGCTCAATACAGGCATGTTAACTTCTAAAAATGGCTAACTAATGCACTTATTACCTGAAAATTAAAATTAATTAATTTGTTGGTTGTCTGAACCTCCCATACACCTGCCCATAGGTCATAAGACCTATTGTACATGGCATGGAAGGGTTGGAGGTAAAAAAAAAAAGTAGTTTGGATAGTTCGTAAAACACTTAATATGCCCCACCTCAGCTTAAATGAACTAGCCTTGAAGAGTAAAGCATTCCAGTTTTCCGTTACTTTCATATGGAAGTAAAATTGGCCTCAGGACTCTGACTTAAATGTCTTATTCCTTGCAAGAAAAGTTTGGTAAGTTACCCTGGTTTCATAAAGGTTGGATTCGCTAGCGCACTTGGAAGTAGTTTCAAGTGATTAAAATAACACTATAGCCAAGCATGACCAAGTATAAGTTTAATTATTAAGAATTTAATAAAGGAATATAAACCTTAAAGAGCAATGCTTCTACCAAAAAAAAAAAAATCGCAAAAAATGTCCATTTCTAAGACTAGAATACTAACCTACGTGGAATATTAGAAGTCTCTAGT
>NC_089764.1:3204417-3229417 GCF_040412425.1 Macrobrachium rosenbergii | reverse complement strand
AGGGCATCTTGGAGGATGTAGGGCGTTCTCAGTGAACAGTTAAGAGCATTTTGGAGGACTTGAGGGTGTTTAAAATGAATGGATGGTTAGGGCATCCCTGAGAACGTGGGGTGTTCTCAATGAACGGTTAAGGGCATCTCAGAGGACTTGAGGTTGTTCAGGATGAACAGATGTTTAGGGCATCTCTGAGGATGTAGGGTGCTCTCAATGAACAGTTAAGTTGTCTCAGAGGACTTGTTGTTCAAATGAATGGATATTTAGGGCGTCTCTGAGGATGTGATTCATATTTGTAGGAATGATTTAGAATGCCTCAGAGAACATAACTTGTATTTGTTAGAACGATTTTTAGGGGTTCATCACAAAAACAACATATGCCATAGTGATTTCACTTGCTGAGAGATGTCAGATCGTGCTGGCCAGGGTAAATAATATGGTTTATGCAGGGTTGAGTATTAAATAAGTTCAGAACGGACTTTCTTGAGAGAATAGTTGTAAGGCTTACGATTACCATGCATGGCCAAGGCTAGGCTGCCACACAACTAGGTCAATTAGTTGAGGAATATATGTTACGTTATGCTAAAGAGACCAGATTCGGGGCACATGACTGGGTTTACTTGTGTTTACATTAGTGTGCGGTGTGGGCCAGGTTTGGCAATTGCGCGTAACATTTGGTAACACTGTGGTGAGACAGCTCAAGGTGGTTTAGGTGGAGAGGCAATGCAAGGTCAGCTGGAAGGAATGAATGAAAAGGGGTGCGGTCTGGTACTGCTTATTTACTGAGTGAAATGGAATTTACCACATGCGGTAATTTATAGGGGAATTTTAAACAAGATGCGAATACAAACAAGTTTTCCTCTTCTTTGTTATTCCAGCTTTACGGGATTTACTCAATGAGTATTGTACCTATCAAATTCCTAACCTCTATAGAGAGAGAGAGAGAGAGAGAGAGAGAGAGAGAGAGAGAGAGAGTAAAATAAAAATATCCTAAGCTCTAGGGGTACGAAAATTGCTGGACTGGTTGGCCCTCGTGGGTTCTAACATGTGCCTAACTAGGGTTTTTCGAATGGTGAAATTGTTTGAGTCACATGGGAAGGAAATGCACACACTATTTCCTTTAAAACACAAACAGCAAACAAAATCACTTTTCACTCTTCCTAGCTAGCCTATCATAGAAAACATGCAAGCTACCATGCATTAGCCATCAAAGCTTGTGTAAAGGTTAATAACTCTCTCTTCTGTGCAGGGTTGCAGGCATGTGTCTTAACAAATTCTTACTCTCTTTGCAGTCACGATTTGGTCACACCTAATATAAAATAAAGGTAGAACACTGTGCTTACTGTGGGGCTGGATCACTTATGCTTTTGTACAGGAATATTTTTATGCTAGTAAGAAGGTTTGTTTCTTTCTCTTGCAACCAGTTTTAGCGAGGTTATTCAGCTGATGATTGCTGTTGAAAAGAGGGGGTGTAGGGGCAATCTACACGATTCTGAGAAAGGGTAACCACTGATATGTTTATGGTTGAGTGCAATGGGAACTAACCTTGAAAATTGACTATATCTGACTCTTAGGCCAAGTCCAGTAAACATACACAAAGGTGTAGGCTTGAAGGCCTGCTTCAGAGAGGGGGAAGTTTCAGGTAAACACTTAGGCTTTCATTTACATGGGTATATTTGCATTAATCGCATATCAAAAGAACAAGAAGCTTAAATTTGGACAGGTAAACAGGTTCCTGCCATTCCGAGGGAGTAACAAACGACTGGGGTATTTTCCCCTGACAGAACTCAAAAGGTCCGCTTCAAAGGGGCACCACAGGGCGGGGGGAGAAAGAGGTAACACCTATCTGTAATTGGAATACACTTGGTTATGTGGGTGTATTGGTAGCATAATCAGCGAATCGAGGCCCTGTATGCAAGGAGCCTAAAAAGGGCCTCGATTCTGGTGACTTTAATTCCAAGCAATTCACACATAATTCACTTCACTGTAAGTTATTGTTACGTTAACACAATTTAAAATAATACAGGTTTCTCTGTGGGTATATCACCTTCAGAAAGGAAACAGAAAAATAGCAGAAGGCTGATAGACGTGTGGCAGACTTAAGAACCTTGATCTAGGTACATTACCTTTGTCAGGAGATGGCTCCCTCGTCCTTGGGGGCTCTGACAGTGGAGGGTAGTGTTGAGGGGCTTCACTACAAAAGGACACTATAGGCTCAAGGACAGCCATGCAGGATTGAAAGGGCTGGGGGGACAGCTTAAGGAGCATAGCGGAGGACCAAGTGTCGTGGGATAGTTCCATCTTCTGAGGAAGGTCAGTCCCTCACTCGTCCTTTTAAACCCTCGTAAGGATTATGTTGCCGTTCATTCCAGGTAGCACTACTATCACTTGTCTGGCCTCCTGTTTTCTATACGATCCACGTGTGCGGGGCATGTGGTCATTCGGCCAGGTGTTCAAGATGGTTCCAAGCACATGGTCCTCTGCTGGCTTTGCCTGCCTCGGGTGGGATTATCGTTCTCCGGATGATTCAGCACTAGAAATCAAGGACTTTTCTCAGTCACTAGCGTAAGGAAATATTAAAGGGTTTCTCTCATGGGCTAGTGGTGAGGAGGTAAATTAGGGGCGAATTTCCACCCACAAGTAACTTTAAGATGAAAGCAATAAATGAGCCTGATTTCAAGAAAAGTTAAAATATTCTCATTGCAAATCACGTTACATTGGTACAGTGAGGGAAATGATTCCTTTTACCCCCTGCGTTCACTAGACACACTAAATGGCAATGCTGCTTTTGTTTATGTAGTAGAAACTGTTGAAAATATGAATGAATTCTCTGTCTCAAAGGCAAGCCTTTTGGTGGAGACGTTTCCTTACCTGTTAGTATACATTCACTTGATTATTTCAAAAGAAACAAAATGACCTGACAAAGAAAAAGTTTACGAACACACTACAACGTGATTCGTGGTTTTATACTTGATTTTTTATGATTATATAAGACGTTGTATCAGAGGGAAATTACATAACGTAATATCATCATACACTTATGTTTGGCTCTTGAGACTGACGTAGGAAATACAGGTGGAGGGACGGGAGGTGGGGGTGCGGGAAGAGGGAGGAGTTGTTTGTAAGGTACAGACGATGAACTGTCGAAGCATGTATAGCTTCGTTAACGATTTTTCCTCTAACTCCTAAACCTTTTGAAGCTAGTTCTGATTTCCCATTGAAACGATAAATAATGTAGCTACAGCGACTGAAAATATTGTGTTAATTCTGTTAAACTTTATAATAAAAGTGCAGTTTTCTTATTCAATTTCTTAATAGTGGTTTGCATTAGGATAAATTCAGTTATCGAATACCATAACCTTGATCAGTCCCGTTCAAATGTTTCTGAACACAATTAGCTACATTAGAGTTCAAATATTTACTTAGAACTTCAAATGAATGACTGGACGTAAGGTTGCTTCTGATTGGCTGATTACAGCCAGCTATTTTCCTTTGGATATCATCTATTCTACGCTGAAAATTTCGTCAAATTTGTGTAATTCAATCGAACAGCTGAGGAAAAGTAGTTCTATCTTGAACAGCCAACTGTCCTGTATATCGTTATCAGAAAAGAATCAAGCTTTTTTGTGAGAATAAGGATGAATAAAATTATTGGAAATACTGAATTCCCAACAGATACACAAGAGTTTGGAGGTGATACTAATGCAAGGACAAACACTTGAATTAATACAAATTTCATGAAATGTATCGGCGATCCTGATACGAATTCTATTTTTAGACATATTTTGTAGCAGTTGTCGGATAACATTTTTCAGAGCTCATTCATTGTGGCCAAGAATATAGAATGTCTACCCAAGAAGAAGGGTCAAGAGAGATCGGCTAAGAACGAAGTTTCCTTTCCAGCGACTGCTGCTGAGATCACTCGGACAAATTTTCATATGGAGTTATTCTTATTATTAACAATATTATTATGCCACAGTTTTAATCACGATTTATCAGCCACTTACTGTTGCTAAACGCTCTTTTTCTTTCAAATTATACTTAGTTTATATTCTTTATACCATGGATACTGGGATATAAAATGCATATCTTCTTTGTTTACCATATACAAAAATTCTATAGTAGCTATAATAAAATGAGCTTTGTCAATTTTCATTGTTTCACGCAAATTTCATGTCTTTAGTTATTGGCTAAGACAAAATAATCCTTTTAAATACGAAAACATCATAAAAAGCAATGTATATGTTATTCACATAAATTATATATATATATATATATATATATATATATATATATATATATATATATATATATATATATATATATATATATATATATATATATATATATATATATATATATATATATATATATATATATATATATATATATATATATATATATATATATATATATATATATATATATATATATATATATATATATATATATATATATATATATATATATATATATATATATATATATATATATATATATATATATATATATATATATATATAATATATATATATATATATATATATATATATATATATATATATATATATATATATATATATATATATATATATATATATATATATATATATATATATATATATATATATATATATATATATATATATATATATATATATATATATATATATATATATATATATATATATATATATATATATATATATATATATATATATATATATATATATAATCAGAAAGCCACAAACGTCCTTTAATATCCAATTGCTCTACCTCGAAATAATATGTTTTCATATAAACATATATATGAAAATATAAAAGCTACAAACGTCCTTTAATATCCAATTCTCTCTACCTCGGAAATAATATATTTTCATATAAACATATATGAAAATATATTATTTCTGAAGTAGAGCGAATTGGATATTAAAGGACGTTTGTAGCTTTCTGATTGTATATGAATCACGGTGATGTGATAAATAGTCATATATATATATATATATATATATATATATATATATATATATATATATATATATATATATATATATATATATATATATATATATATATATATATATATATATATATATATGTAAGCATTCAGCTACAAACATCCTTTAATGTCCGATTCGCTCTATCTCGGATATAATATATTTTTCATATATGTTACCGAAGGGGAATTTTTAGTTGAAAATAAGTTCGTCGGCCCCTGGGCTCAAACCACGGAAGACAAAGACTCAGGACTGCAGTGATGCCTTTAACCACACGGCCAACAAGTGAGGTATAAGTTGATACTGACTCCCACCTACAAATCCCTGTCGAACCCAGGTATTTGTATTTAGAATCAATAGCAACCCATCTCTGCCATGCTCACCATGTAGTGCGTTTGTCGCAGGCAGCCATATTATGAATGAAATTTTATCACATCACCATGATTCAAATACATGCATTAAGCTACAAACATCCTTTAATATCCGATTAGCTCTACCTCGGAAATAATACATTTTCATATATGTTACCGAAGGGGAATTTTTAGCTGATAATAAGTTCGTCGTCCCGTGGGCTTGAACCACGAAAGACAAGAACTCAGGACGAGAGTGACGCCTTTAACCACAAGGCCAACAAGTGAGGTATAAGATGACATCGTCTCCCACCTACAAATCCCCGCCGAACTCAGGTATTTGTATTTAGAATCGATATCAACCCACCTCTGCCATGCTAACCATGTAGTGCGATTGTTGCACGCAGCCATGTTATGAATGAATTTTTATCACATCAACGAGCACTATTATATGATAGCTTAAGCTATCATATAATAGTGCTCGTTGATTGCCTATTTTTCACTCCAGGGTTTACTACAATTTTAATATTTTTCAGGATCAGATCTGTGATGGTCCATAAAAGTTATTCAGTCTACAACGTACATTGAAAAGTTAGAAAGTTCCTGTTCAACTCCCATGAAAATCAAATGTAAAGGTTTGGAGATGAATATTATGTTACAGAAATACTACTTTTACAGATACACATTCAAGAAATATGTGAAAATATTGAGATTGTTCACTAGTTCCATTATCTTCTCGAGAGACCGTTTGGCCCCTCAGCAAGCTAGAAAGACGGAGTAAAGAATGTTAATATGGATGCTGGAAAGATGGAACCGGTTGATTAGCCCAAGGTAAAGAAATATACAAAAAATATATAGATGGTAAATATAACGGAGAAGACAGGGTGAAAGAAAACGCCAAGGCAGGAATGTATGGAAGGATGTGTGAGTTAGCTGTCCCTCAGGGATGTCAGGTGTGAATGTTGATTACAAATGAAAGAATAAAGGTTGAAACTGTAGAGCTGGACTGTTTGCATGGCATATGCGGCTTAAGAAGAATCAAAAGGGTTGCAAAGATGACAAATATAGAGATACGTACAAGTGGCAGAAAGGTTAATTTCGGTGACTGGATGGTTCAGAGTCTTTTCAAATGGATTTTGGTCAGATGGAAAAGTAAGTGTTAGTTACATTTCAAATCCTTTACAGCTTTCGTTCGGTACAGCTGTATTCAACCTTTCCGTAAAGCCATTCTGGAAAGGGAACAAATTAATTTTTTATGGAAATAGCCGATCTTTTAAAGGAAAAAACTCAATTAATTGATTTGCCAATACTTAACTGATGTTTTTACTTCTTGTTTTTAGACATTTATAAAATGCATTGTAAATAAAATGTTTGGTTCTAATTGCTTTCCCTGAGGTTATGTTTATTGAACGTAGTATCATACAA
This sequence comes from Macrobrachium rosenbergii, assembly GCF_040412425.1. Classification (NCBI taxonomy): domain Eukaryota; kingdom Metazoa; phylum Arthropoda; class Malacostraca; order Decapoda; family Palaemonidae; genus Macrobrachium; species Macrobrachium rosenbergii. The sequence continues at coordinate 3,222,651 of NC_089764.1, read as the reverse complement.
CTTCATTTGTTACAAATCTACATGTCTATAATTTCTTTATGAATGAAGTATGGGGCTAATTTTAAACTTTGCTCATTAAAGTTACATTTGTTTCAAGAAACCTATTATAGTATAGGTATAGCACTGTGTTTTGCTGCAGGAAGCAGTTGAACAACTAAAGACAAAAACACTTCTCTTGTAATCAACTTCAGGAGCAGCTCAGGTTATACGGATCTTTAATCACTATTTACAATGCCTTCACCTGCAATACTCACCAGGTATGTAGGCATTCTAGAAACTAGCAACACCGAGTTCATGTTCAATTTATGTACAGTATACATGACAGATGGGTACACAAAGGGAATTTCTTTGATCTATGATTAACTTTTTAAGGTTTTTGTTTTTGTATTTGAAATATATTTTATAATTATGTGCTCGAGTGTGATGGCCAACAAGTGTTTGCTATATATGATACCCTTCACATCCTGAAGAATATCAGGAACACAAATAAGAAGATAACCATCACATTTGCAGAGAACAAGTTATATACCACTTACATGTTTTTGTTATCCCTGGGAGCGGGGAGGTATTTGCTTCTCAGGCAGATAAACTCCTTGAGAGTGAAATGGCTGGGAAGCAGGCCGACATGCGACTGGCCCCAGCATAGCTGAACCTTTCGGGTGTGGGCACGCAGGCAAGTTAGCTGTCTACTGCGACTGCAACACTGTGGCAAAGTGTTCATGTAGTTAGCCAAAGAAACCTTGATGGACTCTGACAGAAGAGGAATGGCCCCCAGTCTCGCACAGCCCTTAAATTTTGAAAATGCACAGGATTGTCTAATTGAATGACTGGTTGTAAAGCAAGTGGATTAGTTTAAATATTTAGGTACTTATTTAGATAAGGATGGTTCTCTGAGCACGGAATTTTCGGAAAGATTAAAAAAGGCTCATCAGGCAATGGGAATGCTTAAAAATATTTGGAATAATAGCAATTTTTCCGTGCATACAAAAATCAAAATTTACAAGGCAATGGCTAGGAATATTCTGATATATGGACATGAGTTAGGAATTAATTGTAGGGATAGGATATCAAATAACAGAAGTAGAGAAGTAATGGGGGTGCAGCCGGTCAATGAGTATGTTGAGTTCTCACGCTGGAAGAGGCTAGCCCATGTGTGTAGAAGACAGGGAATAGTACAAGATACACTGGGGTGGGTTGCCCTTGGTAGAAGAGGTAGAGGTAGGCCAAAGGAGACGTGGTTGAGGACAATGAGGCAGGAAGCAGGAGACGAGTGTTAGGGAGATCTTGAGGAGTTAGCCCAGGACAGAATGCGGCGGCTTGAGTTCATCGAGGCCCGATGCATCCCCGTGGGTGCCACAGGAAATGATTGATAATAAAATTACATAATTAAATATGGCTTATTTTTATCATCTGAATTTATATCTTCAAATTTTTGTTCCCAGTTGATGGTTCACAGCTAGCAATCTAACACTATAAATATTTCCTTGTGCTGTTGTCCCTTCCCATCAATTTTTGTTGGTAAGAACTACTTAAAGAAGCATTAGTAATTCCTTTTTACTTTGAATTTATCTATTGTTCTCATGTGTGCAGACTGCTGTATGGAGGTACTGAGAAGATATTTATAATTGACTGAAAGCTTCTTGTATGAATGGCACCAGAAATTACGTCAGTGGACAGTTACCTTCTACCTATGAAGGTACATTTATTTTTACGTTGTTGCATCACTTATGGGTTCACATTTCGAGGTAATTGTTAATTCATGGACCAAAATTATTGCCACTGCCACTTCAACGAAATACATTGTCATTAGTTGTTTCTGATAAACAGAAGGGTCTGCAGCACAATCTAAAACCTTTAAGAATTACAATAAAAGCCATTAGCTGTATCTGGGAAATCGGTCGCAGACAACAGAGTTTCTGCCTCGCCAAGTTTTCCGCCACTCTCTCTCTCCAGGCAGTCAGAGAGTGATGGCCCAATTCCAAAAGTAATTCATTATCAGTAAACCATTCATTAATGCAGAAGTGGTTAAAAAACTCAAATACAAAATTTTGGTATGAAAATGTCATTCTTCAAGTGCTATTTTACTTTCTTGCCATGTGAATACACATGGCGGAAAACATTTCCGCCATTTCCGTCATCTTCGGAATGTGACGTCATCATCCGTTTGTTTCTCGGACGAATTTCCAACAAAATCCAGCCCTCTCTCTCTCTCTCTCTCTCTCTCTCTCTCTCTCTCTCTCTCTCTCTCTCTCTCTCTCTCTCTCTGTCAGAACTCTCGGAAAACTCAAAGGACTCTTTCGGCTTGTCAAAATTTTAAACATTGTTTCGGTTAATAAATGGCCTCATATGCGTTTCATATTTGTTTTATTCCCCATATATATATATATATATATATATATATATATATATATATATATATATATATATATATATATATATATATATATATATATATATATAGAGAAAAAATCTGACTTCAATTAACCTGTTATAAGTCCACCTGCCAACGAAGTTCACCTTCCACTGTTACGTAGCGAGTACCCAGGTAGCGAAGGTGTTTATTTGGTTTTAATGTAATTGCATTTCGTATCGGTAGATAGCTTCCTTTCTTTCGTCGCAGTCTTTACTCTATTTGATGATATGGGTTGGCTGTATGTTCATAAAACCACTTTTTTCCGCTTATGTAACCTGTTGCAACATATGAGATGGTTTACTGTAACACTTGTCATTATTTTCAAAGCGAATCGCCAACAGGCTTTGGGAGTGTTGGCGGGGGCGTGGGGATGTTGTTTTCCACCAAATTCGGATCTTCATCAACACATTTAATCACAATCATGCAAAAGGTTTTGATTATTGACATGTGATGAAGCCAACCTTTTAAGAAATCGGATAGAAAGAAAACGATGTAAGTAATGGCTGCTTCAAACCTGCAGAATTGCTCAACATGGCTGCGAATAAGCATCATCATATTTATTCTCGGATTTAGTATCGAATCCTGTTAAACTAAATCATAGTCTTCGATTCTGTGACTTTCAGTTCGCGTAATAGGATTCGATACCTTATTGCGCCCATAATCCGATGTTCACTTGTTTCATGTTGTGTCGTCTATACTTCCGGGCGGGTAGGGGGCCTGGGTGGGTTCTCAGTCACCGTTTGTGTGTCCTACCGTTAGCATGTCTGCATTATTATTATATATATATATATATATATATATATATATATATATATATATATATATATATATATATATATATATATATATATATATATATATATATATATATATATATATATATATATATATATATATATATATATATATATATATATATATATATATATATATATATATATATATATATATATATATATATATATATATATATATATATATATATATATATATATATATATATATATATATATATATATATATATATATATATATATATATATATATATATATATATATATATATATATATATATATATATATATAATGTTTGTGTGTGATAATTCATTGATACTATCCAGAATTTGTTCATCTGAGAAGAGTTCTCACCGGATTAATTTCATTAATATACGTCCTCCAGATGTTCTACAATTTGTGTTTGTTTGTCCAGATGATATTTTAATTTCTATTACACTTTTTTTAGCATGAGTTGATTATTAGTCCCGAGGAAATGAATTAAATTCTCAAAATTATACTTCTCCGAATACTAACGCTCCTTTGGTTTTGGAGGTCGTATGTCCTCTCTGAAGGCGTCTTAAATTTAATGTAATGACAATCCACTTGAATTTAATAGGAATTAAAGGAAAGATATTATTATTGGGGTAATTAATATGATTACCGTTATAATGCTAACATGGACACCATTAAACTCGAACATTATAAACATAATCGATTTCCTTTGATCGTCCATTAGTGTGGAATTATACTGGCTTCGACCCTGACCAGTTAATGGCTTTTGGCCTTAGAACCGTTTGTTTGATGGTTAGTGTGATCGTTCACATCTAATATGTAAGGTTTCATTAGCCATAATAATGAATTATTGGTTTTAATTTATTTTATTTTTCTTCTGAGGCCATTCATCTAGCGATATGAATAAAAAAATTATAAAAATAAAATGTTAATCACTTCTTTGCGTAAACACTTCTTTACTCTATTATGTGTATCTTTAACTAGTTATCCATTTCACTGATTTAATATTTCATTTTCCATTTTCTCCTTTTACTCTCTGTCCGGTTCAACCTACTGGACAATTACAAGTCCCTAAATAAGGACATTATTTACAAAGATTACCAAGATCAAACCATCCTCAAGTGCAACTTGCTATAACTCCTACTTGGAATAAGAGCCAATTCGGATTTTATAGTGCCCTGTGGTGTAAGCAGAAATGAAAATGGCATTTGTACTCACAGAAATCATAATAAAGAAATAATTTCTTACTTCGTTAAAATGGTATTAGCCTAATGAAGAGCACCGCATGAGATGTTCACTAAAGGTAGCGTATAGATCAGACATATGATGTTCACATTCTAGAGTGTTAACTATATCTGCATTTTTGTTTTTATGATTTCGTGTACAAGATGCGGTGACAATTTTTTTTTTAAGAGAGGAGTTACCATAATTGTTACTGAAAATCTTTGTCACTAAGAAATTTCTCGTAAACTTAAGGTTTATAGCCCTTCGTTCCTTACTACTCTGCTGATTTGATATGGAAATGGTAAAGTTTCAGCACCATTTACTTCCTTGGGAATTAGCTACTGAAAATTCAAGGGTCTTCAGAGGATAACTGTGTTCTGTATTAACATTGATGTAGTATTTCATATAAGGTAACTGATATCATAGAATCGCTTAAAATTCAAAGATTTAGAAGTTATTCGAATTTGATTAGCTTTTCGCAAGGACATGTTATTCCTAAGTATGGTGGCTCATGTAGGATTCGCTTTAGCTCTAAAGCATTTGTTGGTGCGTAAGAAAAAATCTGTAAATTCAGGGGTTATGATGAATAAGTCTAAAAAATGAACAGTGCCCGTATCACCCGTAAAGAATTACAGTATGAAACAAACGGACAAAACAATTAGTTTTCCGTAATGGATCACAGATGAATTATGATTTTTTTTATATCTATTTAAATCACGGTAGAAGTAGTATTTTACTTTATACTGGAGGGGGATGGGGGCTGTAGGTTACAATAGGCTTCATTTATTGTATAGTCTATATCCTATTTTTATTTGTGCGTTTTCTCATACACTCTCTCTCAGGTGACAAGAACTACGGAAATAAATGGTTAGTTGTTGGGGTATTGCCCTGGGAGGTAGAAGAAATGTCCCCGGAAGCTGGTCCTAACCCACCATCTTCTGAGAAGACTGGAAATGCCTCCTCAACCTCGACCCCAATGCTGAGGATGTACAATGACTCATTCATTAACTTGAATAGGGGTGTCCTTTACATAGACTGCCTTTACCAGTTTACCCCCCATACAAAGTGCAGTATTGCGGCTGCCCTTATTCCCACCTTGCAGTCCTTATTTGTCAGAGTGCACAGTCAGGTGAGTTACTGCTATTAATATCTTGTCATCTATACTCAGATGTATCATCTTCTATACTAAGCCTACTTCTTTCACTGGGTATCTCATTATTATTTCACATTTTGCAGAAAAAAAAATCCTCCTTTTGAAGGACCAAAAATATTCAAATGAAAAAAGCTTGAAGATAAGATGTGAAACTTTCTAACCTTGAATTCATTTGAAAGTTTAAAGTATACACTAAAAGAATAATACACTGATTATTTATAGTTATGGTAACCTGCATTACCTTCTTTTTATCAATGTAAACTTAGGATTCCGTAAAAAAAAAATACATATGACAGTAGTTCACTTGGAAGTATTAGTCTTGATGGCAATATGTTGGCACTGAATTCGGTTATCGCAGAACATGAACTGTAATGGTGAATTACTCGGTTTTCTAGGTTCCGAATTAAATAAAAAAAAAAAAAAAAATAGTTTGCTTGGTATTCGATATACAGTTTTCAATGGGAGTTTATATTTAACACTAATGATGATCGAAATTACCCTATAAAAGAGCATTCACTGGGGTTTCAAACATAAAAATAACAATCTGGTACTGAGTGCTGACAAAAGTGCACTGGAGATCCTAAGCTATGTCCTATAATGCTAGTGCTTCTCAGTGTCACGGATACGAGGTCATAATTTAAACTTATGCGCAACAACTTCCTTTAATGCAAGTCTGAATAAGGTTAATCAGCTTATTTTTTTCTTCCCAGTGGGAGGATGCTTGAGTCTTCGAGAAAAATATTTTGCAAGGGATGATTAAATAAGTGGGTGATATAACGAACTGGTTTTGCAAGAGATTAATTGAAAGGAAGAATGCAACGAACATAACAATACATTATATTGCTGCCTCTCTGGGAAATCTGCGCTTGTCTAATCTTCGTTTATGCTCTATAAAATTAATAAAAGCTTAATTACATACCGAGAATTTTCGCGTAGGAGCTAAAAAACTTTCATGTCATTTTATGGGTAGATTATAATTTGAAGTCATATGGTTAACAGCGGTAAACTAATGAGGAAACGAAATTCACTGAGAACGTTTGGGTTTTCAAAACAATGTTATAACCAACTTATCATTATTGTAACAAAAACCACTAAAATGAAATTAAAATAATATAGCAGTATCAATACAGACATCTATGAAACTGAGGATTATAAATGTGACAATAGCAATAGGAACGTCAAGTGAAAGTAAAAGCAGCCACAGTAATGATGAAAATAGTCTTCCTAAAATTCACGATTATTATTTTGTACTAAAAATTATACGATTATAGGACAACTGCTCTAGGATGTAAGTAGAACAGTGGCTAAGGCGAGGAAGAAGCTCTTCTATGCTAGGCAGGGTTTGATTGTTATTAAAGATGGCATCAATACTTGCCCTATCTTCGGGAAATAAAGATTCTGCTTCCTTATTCCTTCAATGTTGTTGCTATCCTCACGATACATTTATCATTACCATATTATAAATATGTTTATTATCTGTGACAATATAAGAAATCAATATTATTTCATATGCTACTCGTTATGTGGGAATAGTAATTGTTCGTTATGTGGGAATAGTAATTGTTTAGATAATGATAAAAAAATATATTTTTATATTGAAAACTTTGATTGTGAGAAATTTAATAATCCTATACAGTTTGATGGGAAACACATGCAAGCATAAACTCTGAATAGAATCTTTACCTAATGCAAAATTAACAATGGTAGACAGCTGGTTAAAAACCAAGAACTGGACAGAAACTTTATGTATCCCAAATATGCCCAGAGCAAACCTGAACAGGAGTTGCAAGTAACAAAATTAACGGGGATGAATCATAGAAGAACTGTTTAGAAAATTAATGTAAACAAAAACACAGAATACGAATGTAAGTTTAATGCCAGACAGGCCATTCATGAAATCTGATGACTCGATCCTTTAGCCTTTACGTCTCGTAACAGCAAATAAGAAATTGCAAGACTGAGTTAAAGGGGTTGGGTTCGCCTTCGACAAAGGCAATATCTGGCGGCCAAATGGAAGCAATGAGAGAAGAACGACGGAAAGGATCTGAATCGTCCAGATTACCCCGGCCAGCTTTGGTCTAATCCGTACGCAGCCCATTACTCCAGTCTCATATTGTTGCGAGCATTTAGTTCCATGCACAAACAAACAAACAAAATTAATACACACACGTATGTATATATATATATATATATATATATATATATATATATATATATATATAAAAAAAGCTACAAACGTCCTTTAATATCAATTTACTCTACCTCGAAGTAATATATTTTCATATATGTTACCGAAGGGGAATTTTAGTTGATAATAAGTCCACCGTCCCGTGGGGTCGAACCAGCGACGGACGAGAATCAGGACTACAGTGACACACTAACCAGTCGGCCACAAGAGAGGTGATGTGATAAATAGTCATATATATATATATATATATATATATATATATATATATATATATATATATATATATATATATATATATATATATATATATATATATATATATATTTATACAGCTTTTACCCTGAAAGGTGTGGTACAGGTCTTGGATAATGTAGATGGTCCTGAGCCCTTCACCTGGTTTTAAACTCCTGAAGTTATCTTTTATAAATGCAGAATTATTAGAGATTGTATCGCAATTTATGGCATTATTTAATGTACATTCTTTGTTTTTTATAACTTCTTTTGCAGGTAAATTATGAAGTGACTGCAAAATTCTTTGACATCATTTAAAAACTAAACCTTTTTCTTTCCTTTTAATCACTAGGTACATACCTACCGGCTTCAGTCCGTTATTTTCCAAGGTGGAGTGAATGCAGTGTAACAGTGAAGTGTTTATAAATACGGGCAAGTGAACGAAGAGGAGCTTTCTGATTATCTGAATGGAGGTACGGGTGCACCGTGGTCGTTATGAATCTCTCTTTGTGTGGAGTGACCTAAGCCATGTCCTGTTAGAGTGCAGTAATAATTTTTTCGAGGTAGGACCAATCATGGAATGAGGGCACCCATCCTCAAAAGGACTTTACATTTACAAACCACGTGGCTGATGTGATTTCTTTGGACATCCCACTCATTTAGCATTCTTATTTTCATTAAAATTTTAAATGAATAGAAAACAATGACTTGAACAGATTTTAGGAATGACTGGGGTTAGTATCATTTCATTCTTTACTGCACATTTTTGGGAGTACTAATATTCCAAATTTGTCTAGTTGTGTAATATTTCCCTGTTCTTGATTTGTTTAAATGTGCATGCTATTACTTTTGTACTTACCGTTTGGAAAAAGCATATAATTTTTTAGCAAGAGACAACAGCGCTACCAACGACAGGCTATAAACGCCTGCAGAAACTTTTAGCCAAAGTATTTACAGTACGTAAAGGGTTACATAGGCAGTCTGCGCAGTTTATTTCCCAGCTAGTTTTACACACCTACCCAACAACTAACTTTTGAAATATAAAATTAAATTTCCTCCCCATGCTGGGAGCAAATCCAGGACCTCTTGAATGCGAGGCGAGAGTACTATTAGGCTCCCTTTCCTTGCTGGAAATGCCCTCATCTCCTCCTCGAGAGGTCCTGGTTGGACCTAAACGTGAGGTATGAATTTATTTTCACGACTTCCTCTTGTTAACCATTGCGGTATCAGCAGCTTTCTATTTTAAATAACTTTTTTCAGTCCGTCTCATGAAAGGGGTGAAATACAAACTTGTAATATATATAGCGTTATCAGGCAGTTTTTCTGGAGCTTTGTGGACAAATTTCAATGTTTGCTTCTTTAATTATACCGCCAGTTTCATCATGATGCAGTAAAATAAAGTGAGAACGAAGTTAGTGTAGTTCCAAAAAGGAATTGACTGGGTTATAAATGTTCTTAAGTTCTTACCTGAGACTAAGATCTTTCATTGCGCTCATTTGAGCAACAAATATCATGGGAATGAGCGTATCATGCAGAGCATCATAACAAAGTTAGTTATACCTTTCGACACTTGCTAAACTAAAGCCCACATATTTTATTGCTAGGCAACTGGCATGAAACAGTCTTGAACCAATCCGCGACGCCCTGGGGAAGAAGTTTGGTCTGCTGTTTCAGTACATGATCTAAAGATGACCAGGTGCCTACGTCATCATTAATATTTTCCAAAACGATATTTGATTTGGCCATGCTCAAAGGTTTGTTATGAGTAGTAGCTAAGATTAAAGTTGTGGTACTAATCCAAGTATACTACTCCTTATGTTAGCATTAGATATAATTGATAATGGACCCGATGGGCACCGTTTGTGAAACATCAAGCCACTGTAGGTATTGAGGTTCATGCACTGTTGTAACACCACACAGGAGACTTTTTTACTCTCTACATCCAGACCATGGAACTGATACTGCTAACACCCAAATTGTAAGGAGCCACGTTGAACCGCATCACCAGGATATCCAATACATTAAGGCTGTCCTCGAGTCTAACAGTAGAACTTCAACCACCATGTCATTTGACCAGATCGTGGAAACGAATCTCCAGCAAAGCAGTACCAACGACTCTGACCACTTTCTTGCCCAGGAGAATTTTATCCCAGCATAGTCCTATCTCCTAGTGTAGGGCGTTCATTGTAACCGTATGTTGCTGCACTAGGACGAAACACAAACCACCTTACACTCTCCCCTTAGACTACAATTACGTAAATAATGCCAGAATCTGTTCACAGCACCTAGAGAAAGCACCTACCGATGTCCTGAATATTCGACAGTTCTTGGCTAAACTCTATTCTAGGGAGAGCTGAATCGTAATAAAGACTGAAAAAGTCAGTTACAGAACTAAATGCAGCGGAAACAGCAATCATTTCGTTTGAAACTTGGTCAAAATAAGCATCTTCCTTAAATAAATCTAAGAATAATGAATATTACCTATCAGAGTTAAACATCTATTACAGAAAAATATAGGAGCAATTTTTATAGCACATAGTAACCATATCAAAGTTCAAGAAAATTAAAATTTATATTAATTTTCCGTGAAAAAAGTCAAATATTTTCGATAGGTCTTGTAGATAAGATTATAAAAATAGCCCAGCCTTTCCTATTATATTTTTTTTATCGCACCCTGCTTTAAAATCTCAAGTTCTATAAATGATTAAAAGAATTAATCTTCGCAGTATATTTAGTTCATGATGTCCTTACATCTTGCGATTATATCCAGATAAATTTCTTCACTTGTGATTCCATGCAAGCCAGATCACGTATATAAAAGAAAAATGATTAATTCTGATATTCGAGAGATGTTCGTGAGGCCATGACCATTTTCTTAAAAACATTTTTTTCATTTTTCTTAAGCCAATTTTGTTCGTTGTCAGGTTGTAATGTAAATAAATATGGAATTCTCGTAATTCTTGTAATATCTGGTACTAATTTATGATTCATGTAAAATCTTAGAAAGTGGTCCTCGTAGTACCCATTGAGAGCAAGTGATGGGCACTTCACAGAAGCACCTCCAATATACAGACTCCAAAACGCTTTCTTGGAAGTTGAACATATTCGAACTACTTATTCGCAGATGTGCAGACGGAAATCCACTTAACTGCGGTGAAATCTTTTATTCGAGTTGTGTTCTTATTAAAGGATAAATATTTTTAAGTCCCAACGCCATATTTTAATATTTCGATGATTTTTGAGTCTCGTAAATAAATTCATCAATATGGTGTGAATTCCTTTGAATTTAATCGACTTCAGGCACAAAAGAAAGACAGAAGTCTCCATTCCCACAAAAAAAAAAAGACACTCAGCAACTTTGTTAAACGCACTAACCTTTTCCTTATTAGTTAAGGTATCAAGTAATTAATATTATTTTTCAATACTGGGTATCTCACTAAAAGCTTTTAGAATTGATGTAATAAAACTAACAGTTTAGATTTATTTCACAGAACCCTTCGGAATTTCGTTGGATACTGAATTAAATAATATTTCTTTATTACATTAATTTTTATTCAGGAAATATGCAATTGCAGATGATTGCACGTAAAACCACATGGAACGTTGTTATTTTTTTCAGTCGATTTTAATGATCGAGTTGTATATGAAATTACTGTAAAGCTTTTATGCTTCTGAAGTAAACCTCGTAAATTATTCTACATTTTCTCTTATCAGTCTTTTGTTGGTATTTAAACAAAGTAATATGAGAGAGAAAGTGGAAAGGAGAGTGACAGATGCAGAGGGAGATGCAAAAGAAAAGATCGTGATTGACTGCATATCATGTCAGGGACGTTTACTAAAAAAAAAATAAATAAATAAAAAAATCGGCTTACTGTGTTGTAAAGATTCTAAGAGTGGATAAAATTCCAGTGAGAGCCACTGATAATGATTTGACACCTCACCGAAGTAGTGATTTTAAATGTCCCATTATCAATTAGTGTTGAGTCACATTAAGAAATAAAAAAAAATAGAAGGTAAACAAAATTAATTTTTAATCACTGAATGTTTAATTAAACGTGGTTAAAAGGCATTTGTATAGTATGAAAAGAAACTTATTTTGTCGAAAAGTGAAAATAGGACGAAAATGATACTGAAGTATCATAATTCTCTTTGCATGTAAAATACAGAAGTCTCTCTCTCTCTCTCTCTCTCTCTCTCTCTCTCTCTCTCTCTCTCTCTCTCTCTCTCTCCCTTCCGTTCTTTCATTGACCAAATTTTGCTTCTATTTCTGCTGGCATTAGACCTTATTCTTTCTCCCACTGCATCCTTACCCATCTCTTCATTCTCAAGGTTTTACCTTTCGCCTGCATGCAGTTTCCTAATACTAACTATCCCTGCTTAAAATTTCAAGTCTTATAGTCTCCTGTCCACCTTCTCTCTCTCTCTCTCTCTCTCTCTCTCTCTCTCTCTCTCTCTCTCTCTCTATATATATATATATATATATATATATATATATATATATATATATATATATATATATATATATATATATATATATATATATATATATATATATATATATATATATATATACATATATATATACATATATATATATATATATATATATATATATATATATATATATATATATATATATATATATATATATATATATATATATATATATATATATATATATATATATATATATATATATATATATATATATATATATATATATATATATATATATATATATATATATATATATATATATATATATATATATATATATATATATATATATATATATATATATATATATATATATATATTAACATTATGCTAAGCTCTCTCTCTCTCTCTCTCTTCTCTCCCTGGTGTGAGAATATACCCAACAGTGCAGTGCTGTACTATTGAAATGTGACCTAAACAAGCAATAAAAACAACGAATGGCTTCATTTTCCCCTCTTTCCTTTTGTTTCTGTAAATCTCCTTTGAGATTCTTTTTGAAGGCGAATGCAGTGCATGCTGCAAATATTAAGTATGCTTTTAATGTCCTGCTATCCATTCCCTTGTTTTTCAGGATGAATGGCTACAAACGGGTTTTATTACCCATTTTCTTTTTTCGAGCATACGAGTATTTTTGCCTTGTTATGATTCATGGTTAATTTACTTGGTACGAGTTTCTAATATTTATGCTAACATTTTCCCCCTTAAGTCTTTGAAATGAAATGCTAGAAACTATAAGAACAGTAAAGAGTTTAATTTAATCCTGCAAAGAAAAGGAACAGAAAACGACCTCTGGTAGGAAGCTCTCTTTTCTTCCCTTTTTCAGGTGTGAGTCAAGAGACAAAATTCCTCAAACAGTCTCAATCCAAATCCCTTGTTTCCCTGTGATTTCAGTTCCCAGGTCTTGGCACTTGGCAGTGTAGCGCCTGGGTGTGCCGCTGGCCAGACCGAACAGGAACTTTACGCAATTTTACTTACTTAGCATAAGCAATACAAAAATTTATCAAGTTTTGCCCTCCCATTAAATTAGAAGGTGACATTGAACTTTAAAGTGTTGTTTTGACTCTCTTGGCAAATTACATAATACTACCCATTCTGAAGAATACTGTGCTTGTGCCTTGGTGGTAAGAACTGTGTTCAGGAGTGTGCTTGAGGTGTCTACAGTACATTATGCTGCAGTTGTTTTGTCAGTTGTTTGTTGCAGTTTCCAGGTGTAAAAAAAAGAAAAAAGGGTGAAACATGACTCCCCCAACGTTCTGAGAGGTAGAGAGTTGAATTGAATTGAGTATAGAATTTAGGTCAAAGGCCTAGCACTGGGACCTATGAGGTCATTAAGCGCTGAAACGGAAATTGACAGTAAGAAGGTATGAAAGGTGTAACAGGAGGAAAACCTCGCAGTTGCACTATGAATCAATTGTTAGAAGAGGGAGGAAGTAAGATGGAAGAAAGAGAATATGAAAGGAGGTACAGTAAAAGGAACGAAAGGGGTTGTAGCTAGGGGCCGAGGGCACGATGCAAAGAACCTTAAGTAATGTCTACAGTGCACAGCATGAGGTGCACTGAAGGCAGTACCCTCCTACGGGGTGAGAGGTAGTGAGCGACATGAACCAACGAAAACAAAGCCACGAGGCCCTTTCTTTCGTCCAGTAGCTAGGCCAATTACTGACTATGTGGCATTTATAACAACGCAAAATTCTGCCGTAACATACGGTAAGATAACGACAGTTTGTTTAATAGAGCTTGAAACAATTAAAAAGGAAGCTGTTATAACCTGATAAATTAAATTTTGAACTATTAATCACTTTCCCGCCTCTTATCATCGTTATAAAAGTCATACCCTTTTGTAGGTCCCTCGTGCTGGCCTAGTTAAATTTACCTATAGCAGAACTGAAGTTTTCTTTTCCCTCTCAGGCAACAAGTTCCGAGGGTGATGTCTCCGATCAAGACTATGTGTGAAATCAAGTCTAGTCCCTTGTTTATAAAAAAGAAAATGCAAGACCCGTAATATTTTGTCTGGGGAGAACAGCCAGTGCGAGGCAGGACTGCCTTGAGACATGAAAGAATCTCTCCGAGTATATTATAACCTGTATTCTTCTCAAAGGTGTCAGTATAAGAGAGTGTTTTCTGTGGCCAATATGGAGTTTTGAGAATTGGTGAATTTTGAGGATTTCTGGTACTGTAGGCTAAGGTAGGCCAAATCTCATGTCTGTGTAACAAGTTACGTTGTTTTGGTGCTAGCCAAATCTTAAAACTTGAATTTGTTTTGTGCTACCTCATTATTTTCTTACTGGTACTGTATATGTGTATTTTATATCGGAGGCCATTGAAGGTTAAGGTTATGTTTGTACCCTAGTCCGCTGAAGTGTTAACGTTACTTTTGAGTTCATTAGGATATTCAGTGGTTGAGATTGTTTCGTAAATTAGGCCACCGCTGGTACCTGAGACTTAGAGAGAAATTTATTTGTTTTTATGTTTTGGGTGGAGACAGATTTGTGACATGTTTTTACTTAGTAAATGCTGTTTTGTACCTTTAGTAGTAATAAAGTTTTTTTGTGAGTTTGCATGTAAGCCAGTTTCATTTGTCACCCACAAGCAGTATCACGGTGGTATTGGTATAAACCTACGTTGCAAATCATTACCTCTCCAAATCTCCTTAGAACACATTACCATACATTCCAGTGCACTTGGTACTTTTTCCTGTTTTGTATTGTTTGTTTCTTTTTGCTGTTGGTGTGCTACAAACACCCCAGCTGGTGGCAACCTACCAAAAGTGCACAAAATTCCTCTAAGGTTTCTTTACCTTAGCTAACCTGTCATGTAGTTTATATGGACGTTGTCCCATTGACATATATTTAATGGGTGGTTAAAGAATTAGTATACATTATACATATTTTTAGGTATCATCATAGATGAAAGTTAAAAGTGTATGACGTGAGAAGTCATTCCGACGTGGGAGAAAGAGAACGTCGATGGGCCATTGTATGCCATCGTTAAATTTACCCTCATAAATTCTCTTTGCTTAAATGGCTTCAAGTGAGTCTTCATGATCATTGAGTGAATATCAGTAAGAGAAATTGATTCATACTCTATAAGATTTGTGGTACTTGTAGGAGTTAATCAACCATTTTAAGTACTAAATTTCGTGGAATTTTTCATTTTTTTCTTCTCTGTTATATGTAATTATTTTATTATATTTTACTATTTTACTTTTCAATCTACATAAATTTAATGAGTATTTTTTTACTTCAGAAACTAGTTGCTACATAAAGTTTTGATCTTTCTTAGTCATTAATAAATAACCCAAAGAGACCGGAATTGAATTGGTTCATGTGTACTCATTAGATATTTAATTAAAAATTTACAATTTATTATACAGTTAATGCTATTTTGACTACATTTACTCGAAAGTTGGTTTAAATGAGGGAAAGCAACTCTAATAAAACAAGTTTGTCGAAAATGTAGAGTAGAAGAAAGTTATTTAATTCCTTTGAATAAATTTATGAAAGCGAAAATATAAAATACATCTAAAATTTTTTGAAAAAACTACCTGAAGATTATTCGTATTCTATGTCAGAAAATTAAAATATATATTGCAGCTGTTTCAAGTCATAAATATAAAAACTTTATAAAGTGTATAGTCATGAGCCAGGGATTATTAGTTTGGCTCTCACTTATCTTTATGGAGAACTTAGTTATGAAAATAAAGTTTTCTTAATAAGTCTTTCAATACGATATTAGTTACACTTATTGGTGTTTGGTATCAATCGTTTGGCTGCATCGGCAATTACGCACAAAGTTGCAGGGACCGTACACTACTTCTCTCTCTCTCTCTCTCTCTCTCTCTCTCTCTCTCTCTCTCTCTCTCTCTCTCTCTCTCTCTCTCTTGTCCTTTAATCATTTAATCAGCTTATGTTCTTTTCCATTTGTTGAAGCATTTTTGTAGGAGGGTTTGGAGACGGTCGTCCTCCTTTTCTTCTGACTTTACCATGGTTTTGTTTGTCTTTTATTATTTCGTTCTAAAGAAATATAATAGATCACGAGTTATCTTTTCGAAATACTTGAACACCATGCTTTGGACTCCTTAGCGTTGCTTGTATTAAAAGGATTTGTTTAGAAAACAACTTTTCTGACTTGATCTTATTTGTGGTGGAAAAGATGTTTTGAGTTAGGGAACGGATTTTCTGTCTCAAGAAAATGCATGAACTCCCGGAAATGTGCAAATGCGTTAGTGAAAGTTTTTTTTTTTTATAACTCTGAGAAAACAAGTTGCAACTAAGGCATCAGGATCCAGGAGTGGAAAAGATTAGGGGCGAAAGATAAGATTTTTGGTTGGTCAGGAAGCATCAGGGTAAATGTGAAGAGGAAGGGCTGAGATAGAAGATTTTAAAGCTATCAATGGTTATAATATTTTCATTTATTTGTAATACATAACATCGAACTATTATCATTTGTAAAATAGAAATGAAAGTAGTTTCGGCTAGAGATATAGGGTTAAAATGTGACTATAACAATATTCTAAACTTGAAAGTTGATTGAATGAATTAAGGTACATTTAGAAAACGCCCATGAAAGATACAGTAAGGTTAAAATGCCAAGGCAAACGTTACAAGGAATCTATACAAAATTAACGCAGTAATGCCTCAAGGTAAGTGTACCTTAGTTTTACCAGACCACTGAGCTGATTAACAGCTCTCCTAGGGCTGGCCCGAAGGATTAGACTTATTTTACGTGGCTAAGAACCAATTGGTTACTACAGCTTATTGTGGTATCCGAACCACATTATAGGGAGAAATGAATTTCTATCACCAGAAATAAATTCCTCTAACTCTTCATCAGCCGGCCGGAGACTCGAACTCGGGCCTGGCGAGTGCCAGTCCACAGCTCTACCGACTCACCCAAGTAATGCCTCAGCTGTATAGCCCTCAACCAAGCGGACTTCATCTACCATATTATGATTATTTTTCCATATGCTACCATTTTAGACATATTACATTTTTAATAAATCTCGTAAATTCAATGGTGAGTGTAAAGAACAGGTTAGTTTAACTTAGGACCTATGCGGAACTGCTGTTAGCCGTAAGACATCTTGAAAGTATTCAAGTGCAGCCTGTAATAGAGTGTCTTTGTTACTTAACAGACTTTGTTACTCATCAGAGGCGCTGAAATGCTGCTATATCAATATTTCCTTTCTAATTGCAACATGAGACTGTGAGTTCATCCCCCTGGTTATTTTATACATCATGAGAAGTGGCGTTCATTCTAACATCATTAGTTAAAGGATGGACGTTGTAGTAGCTGTTATCTTGGTTTTCCTTGGAGCAGCCACTGGTCAGGGAAAATGTTATATATTAATAGGCATATACTGGTTTCATATTTGTAAAATTGGTAAAACTACCATATTTGCACCCCATTAAGTAAATGAATACATGCTGAGTAATCCGTTACGTTCTAGGTCCATGTATCATACAGGATTCCTGCATGTATTAAGGCTCGTTTACTATAGGCTTCACAGCAAGCTGCATACGTAAAACTCATCACGAACTCCTCCCAAATTCTTGTTAGCTCCGCCGACTTGACTGCTCAACAGGACTCACGCCACACCACCCAACCCATCAAGCCAAGCTTGATGGCTGCAGCAATACGCACTCTGCTGGCGCCTAATTACTCGCAACTTCTCAGGCGTCACCGAGTACTGTATTTTAGTACATCACCATGAAACGAGAAGAAATTTGTTTTTGGATA
>NC_089764.1:3189417-3194417 GCF_040412425.1 Macrobrachium rosenbergii | reverse complement strand
AAATGAAGAAGGGGAAGGCACCGGGACCAGATAACATCACATTGGACCTAATAACAGATGCTGATGAGCCAGTCCAAGTCAGACTGGCGCGACTATTCAATGAATGTCTGAAGAAGAGCAAAACGCCAGAAGAATGGAATAAAGCCATCCTCATTCTACTCTACAAAAAAGGCAACCCCAGGGACATGAACAACCAACGACCAATCAGCCTCCTTAATGTTATTTATAAGATCTTCACCAGAGTTATCACTAATCGAATTGCTGGTAAGCTTGATGAAAATCATCCTAGGAAACAAGCAGGCTTTAGAAGAGGCTACTCCACAATTGACCATCTACAAACAATAAACCAGATCTTTGAGAAAATAAACGAATATAAAATCCCACTAGTAGTAGCACTTGTAGATTACACCAAAGCATTTGACTCGGTCGAAACTGAGGAGGTCATGTCAGGGCTTGGAAGAACAGGGCGCTGACTCAGTTTACATCAATGTCTTCCGTCACATCTGTGACTATGCAACATCACTTATTCGACTCCACAAGGACTCAGAACCATTCCAACTCGAGAGAGGATTCAGACAAGGTGACACTAGCTCACCCAAACTGTTTACTGCCTGCCTGGAGAGGGCTTTCCGACAACTCAACTGACAAGAAAAAGGAATAAGAATAGATGGAGAATACCTAAGCCACCTCAGATTTGCTGATGACATCATTATCATTGCCCCTATCAAAGAAGAGCTTCAACAAATGCTCACCAAGCTAAATAAAGCAAGCAAATCAGTAGGCCTTCCGTAAAACCAAAGTCATGAGCAATAAATACACTGAAAATGCAGATGACATACTTGAAGCTGGAATCAACAAATTGCAAGAAGTGGACCACTACATCTGCCTTGGACAACGAATCTCTACATGACGTCTCCAAAGAGAGCGAAATAAAAAGAAGAATAACCCTTGGTTGGCAGGCGTTTGGAAGAGCCAGTACAGTGTTCAAAATAAGAAGATTCCTATCCTCTTAAAAAGGAAAGTCTATGATCAGTGTACCATCCCAACTGTCACCTATGGGGCAGAAACTTGGAATCTAGCAAAAAAGCTTTCCCTTAAATTAAGAACAATGCAGAGGGCACATGAGAGAATTGTGCTAGATCTAACTTGGATGGATAGAAAAACAGATAAATAGATACGTCACAAAACTAAAGTAAAGGATATCCTTGAAACCATCAGTAAGCTCAAGTGGAACTGGGCGGGGCACATTGCCAGGATGACAGACAACAGATGAACATCGCGAACAACATTGTGGACGCCCCAGGGGATGCACAAGAAACCAAGGAAGACAAAAAAACCCGCTAGCGAGATGACTTAGACCAACATAAACAACAGTGGTACAGAGCAGCGGAAGATAGAAATCTGTGGAGGAACCTGGGGAAGCTTACACATCCAAAACAAAGGACTTTTTGAAGGCTGAAATGATATATATATATATATATATATATATATATATATATATATATATATATATATATATATATATATATATATATATATATATATATATATATATATATATATATATATATATATATATATATATATATAAAGACAGAGAGAGAGAGAGAGAGAGAGAGAGAAAAGAGAGAGAGAGAGAGAGAGAGAGAGAGAGAGTAACCATACTTATATGTTACACGAAAACTAAAGTATAAAATCATTTACATATATGGATAATGCATATTTCGGGAGAGGTGAGAGGAGACTGAAATGAAAAAGGGATAGAAAAGGATTCTAAAAAGATAAACAACTACCATTCCCATTTTCACATGTTTAATAGGA
This sequence comes from Macrobrachium rosenbergii, assembly GCF_040412425.1. Lineage (NCBI taxonomy): Eukaryota > Metazoa > Arthropoda > Malacostraca > Decapoda > Palaemonidae > Macrobrachium > Macrobrachium rosenbergii. The sequence continues at coordinate 3,192,596 of NC_089764.1, read as the reverse complement.
AGCCGTGCTTGAACATCCTAAATATTTCAGATGTAAAAAATTATTTCTGCAAATAAACCAAATAAGAAAATTTGGAATACGTTTTTTCAGCATTTCGTGAGCCAATCGTCTCTGGCGAACGTGGTCAACAAGGTGCTTCAAAATATAACTTGGCATGACGACCGGCAAGAGAACCAGAATGTACTACAGCGAAAGAACCACAAGGATTTCTGTAATTTGCCTAACACTGGGAAAGAAAAAATGTACGTATTTAACCACTGCAGGGAATCTGGCATGATCTTTATTTCTATCTCTTCAATATTTTGTTATTTTGTAATCATTAGCTTTTTGCTATATGTTAATTGCCACAATAATCATATTTCCGCGTTAGATTTTGTTGAAATCTGCCAGGCACTTAGATGCTGGAAGGAGATAGGCATTTGATTTATACAAAAATATGAAACTTTTCAAGGAATTATATTTAATCTGTCTTCCTCTTTTCTCTCTCTCTCTCTCTCTCTCTCTCTCTTCTTCTCTCTCTCTCTCTCTCTCTCTCTTTCTCTTTGTATTTCACAAATATGTATGCAAACAGACACTCATATATATATATATATATATATATATATATATATATATATATATATATATATATATATATATATATATATATATATATATATATATATATATATATATATATATATATATATATATATATATATATATATATATATATATATATATATACATATATATATATATATATATATATATATATATATATATATATATATATATATATATATATATATATATATATATATATATATATATATATATATAAAGAGAGAGAGAGAGAGAGAGAGAGAGAGAGAAATGAGATGCCTAAAATAATAAGTCCAATACTCCTGCCGTCGCCTTGTCCGTCACGAATTCCAAGTCCTTGGGCCCTCTCGCCGAAGGTCCCATACATGTGGCCCCTCCCCGAGGCAGCTACCCCGCGCGCCAAGTCAAGGCATTCGATGACTGGCACGCAAATCTCCCTCATACGAAGGGATAGAGTTTCCTATGGAGCTACTGTCAATAGACAAAAACTCGTCACGATCAAGGGAGTAAATCAATTTAAAGTGATACTCCCTACAGTCCAATTGAGAGTCACAAGACCTCATCAATCAAAATTTGCGTCTTGCGGTAGCAAGCTATCTTCCCGGAGGCCATGACGTCATCCTGGGACAGGACTTTCAGTACCCACAGAAGTCACGACAATCCAGGGGTCCACATTCTTCAACTAATTCCTCAGGCGTAAGAAATCCTCCACCACCTTTTCCCCAGTCAAGGCTGGCGCCCCCTGGGTACCATAACGACATGAAGTTCCTACCAGTGCCACCTGAGTACAATGTACAGTGGCCCCATCGATCGATTCCCGATCCAATTCCGGTGCCCAGCCCTGCCTCAATGCCAGTGCCAGGGCCCCAATCAGATCTCCTCGAGGAGATGCCAATCCCTGTAAGTGCCACTTTGCTTGCACCGAGAGAAAAACCAAGCCTCCGTCCATCCTGACCTACGAGCACAAGAAACCACCGATAGTGTCTGATCCTGCCTTAGTGCCAGAGCCAGAGCACGTCCCCAATCTCCATTCAAATGGACCAATTCAGGACCCCTTCTCTTCTCCTGGCTGGCCCTGCTACCAGCGTCAGTGAAGAGACGGTTCCTCTCGACCACGGCGGAAGTTCACTAAAGTGCGGCCTCGCAACCCGTGCCCGAGCTGGTCACCGACACCTGAGAGCCTCCTCACCCCGCCGACCGCTGCCTCTCTGTCTCAGTCTGTCACAGACACAATTGAGAGTCAGGATTCTGCCATCTCTCACTTGGCCGATGAACTCTGAAGGCTGCGATGGATCATGATAGACCCAACAAAGTTCAATCCCTGTGTCAGCTGTCGCAGCAGCCGACACAGGTGGCACTCTCTGCAGCCCTCCGGTCTCGGGCCCCGATTCCCCGGCCGAGGACGACTGTCCAAGTAGGAGAGGTTCACGTTGGAATTACCATGAGCGTGGGAAATTCCAGGTAGTCTACAAAGAGCTCTAGAGCTCTCCTGGCACCTAATGCCACCCCTTCATCTTTCTGAAGGTCTTGGCAAATTCTAATCCAGAAAGAGGATGTCCAAGGCCTCCATATCTTCTTCCGTTCCTCTGGGACTTCTATCCTGATATCTTTCTCTGTTGACCTTCTCTTTAAGCTTTTCTGAAATTATCACCACAAGAGGCAATTAAATTATGGGATACCATTCCTCCCCAAATACATAAAATCATTTTTTGTTGTAAAGCAGTAAGAATAACAGAGTGGGAAGTGGCACGCCCTTGTGCCCATACTTTGTCACAGGACATGCATGTCAGCTCTTCCTGAAGGAGTAGCACCCTTCAGGTTCCCTCTTCCAGCTCTTGGGGCGAGAGATAGTCCGGGCTGTAGTTTATATGTGATGGATGATAAAGTCTTGCATAAGCACTAAATACCTCACTCAATCTTCATTAGCTCTTCTGCCAATATCATTTACTCTTTTATTTAATTATTTATTTTTCTGTTTTTCTACTTTCAACGAATTGCAAGTCATAGACTCCTGCCATTGTGATTTTAATGCCACCTTCGTAAACCAAGAGACGTGTCTTGCCTTTTAGTACGAGGTCACACCCCTCACTTGTATCATTCTGTTCATTTTTCCATTTTATTTTTATTCTTTTTTCTAAGAACTCTATTTTGTCCCAGACCCCTCGTCATTTGTCTGCTTATCCCGTCATAACATTGAGCGAGTATCTGTTTATAGCCTTTGCCTGAGTTGTGGGCCATGGACGCATAAAGTTAGTGTTATTTAAAGTTAGCAAATTAAAACCTATGAATACTCTCTCGCTCGCCCACAGCTGTCAAAATTCCCCAATGTAAATTATCAGCCGTCAGTTGTCGAGTTGGCGATGCTTTGAACTATTAGCTAAGCAAATACCAATGCGAATTGTGTATCGTCATTACAATATTACATAAAAGGGATGTCATTTACAAAATAAATGCTGTGCTATCATTTACACTCTTCAAAGCATAATTAACACATGTGCCTCTGCTTATTTAGAATTAAGGAACTTATATGTAAATTGATTCTTAAATGTTGTCACCTGCCTCAAATTATCATGTCCTTGTAATCTTAAAGTAAC
>NC_089764.1:3179417-3184417 GCF_040412425.1 Macrobrachium rosenbergii | reverse complement strand
GGATATGCTTGTAACTACGAAGCCGTAACATCCAAACACAAGAAAGTGAAGAGACTTGTGATTGCCGGTCGCGGAGACGAAACCCGTGTCACCTTAACACAAAGGAGGTCACGTTGCCGACCTGACCACGAGAAGGATGAAAGTTTATTACCTCTCGTACATACATATACCTGTCATTTTCAGATATATTTATTAGAGCTGGAATAGAACTCATACTCACCATCGTAGCCAAGTGGGCAATCGTTTTATTTTTTTGAAGCTGAAATATATATGTAGAATATACTGGTCGCTTTTACCAGACACACAATAAAATATGGGTTGTGGACAATGAATGTGATTTTGTAGCAATTGCATCGATATTTATTTTGTCACTGTAGCGACAGAATCAATTGATGAAATGGAAACTCCACAGTAGCTTCCAAAGATTTTGGACTTATAAGCAAAATCGTTAACGAAGCTACGCATTGGTTTGATCAGACAGTTCGCCGTCCCTACCCTCGGAACAATTCTACCCTCTGCCAACCTTTCACCGTCCACCTCCGTCTCCTGAGTCAGTCTCAGGAGCCAAACGACACTGCACAATGATATTACTCTACGTAATTTCCCTTCCCTCCTCTAAAGCATTTTACATAATCCTGAGAAAAAACACTTATAAACCATTTTTCACGTTGCAGATTGTTCACACATTTTTTTTTTACCAACGTATTTTAGTTTTTGTGAAATAAAGTAAGTAAATATATGTTAACTGGTAAGGAGACGTCTTTACCTATCAGCTAATAGTATTACTACTTAACTACATAAACAAAAGCAGCGCTGCAGTTTACAATGTCTCGTGAACTCAATGGGTAAAACAAATCATTTTCCCGACTGTACCAAGAGCACAGACCAAGAGAATTCCACATAAGTAATGTGTTTATCTTAGCAAAAATTTTTTTTTTACAGTCGTGACTGTTCCTGGGAATTAGGAATGGGGACGCATGTATTCAGTGACAGAAGAGTACTGCCATATCAGATTTGTTGATGCATGCCTTTCAGGATAGGTAGTTCGGAAATAACTAGTGCTAACCATTCTTTGCTTCAAGGAATAGTGCAAAATTCCTCTGTGTTAAAATCTTTGCCATTTTTCTTTGCTTCGAGGAATAGTGCGAAAGAAATTCCTGTGTTAAATTTTACTTCTCATTTAGGAATAGCGAGATTGTGTAGGCGCGGACGAACTCCCCATGGGATAAGATCAGCTTGCATTGCTGAAATACTCTCTCAGTTTAGTTAAAACTCGAATTAGGTGTTAGGAAAGCGAAATTTGAACTCCGCTTCTAGGGAAAATCACGAGGTAATTTTTACTGTTATCCTCTCATCCCAGGAAATTCCCCGGAGTCCAAGACGGTCTATAAATAGACGGGTTCATTCACACAAAGTCTAAAGATAACTCCGGTGAGCGTCAGACAACTTCATCCAATCCCCTCCCTCCCCGGTACCTACATTCTCTGCAAAAAAAAATTTGGGGATTTTTATCCCGTTAGTAACTTCCAAGTCCTAAGGGACAAATCGTATTTTCAAGTCTTACGAGACCAATCCAATTTCTCAGTCCTAAGGGACAGATCCCAATTCAAGTCTTAGGAGACTCCACCAAATTCTACGTCTGTAAGGCTTAGTGCTTGTTTTGTGCCATGGAACGATTGTTTCTTTGTTGTGAGTGCTCTCCTCTCCTGGTGGTGCCCATTTTTTGCATATAGTTTACGTCTGTTGCCTTCGCTTTGCTATGACAGTCAAGTTTGGGTAATCATCGAGTCAGGGTCCAGACAGCTTAGCAGGTTTAACAGCAGGTAGTTGTTACCTGTTGGCCCCTACAGTATTTGAGGATGTGAAATTCGTTCAAGTTCGAGGATGAGGTGATGACTAACCCTAGTCATCAGTGGAGACAGCAGTTTGGCTGCCGCATCAACTCTGCTGTGAACGTCTGTGTTTTGTGGAGATGTTCCTGTTTGCTCATGGGGCAGTTTTTTTTTATGACTTCACGGCAGTAGTTGATGGTCATCCCCGATGACCTATGATGGTCATCCTCTGTGACCCTTGTTAGTGGTCTTGGCATCTCTGGGTAGATGTTCAGTTTTGCACTGGAGGAGGATTGTGAATTATTATTACAGATATTTATGAATTGATTGTTGTTATGAGTGAATTGGTATTTATGATACTTTGGATTATTATTCATACTGCTTTATTGAATTCTTAGAAATTTGGGCATTTTTGGTTACACTATTATTTATGTTAATTGATGTCACTTGTAAATTATTATGCTGTCTGTATTATTATTGTTTGATGTAGCTGAAATGTTGTTCACTTTTATATGGTATTTGTTACGTTTTTGCTTGTGTGGTAATGTTTTATTTTAAAGTAAATAATTTTTGCTACATCTTTGTTATTTGACTGACTCTTTGGTTGTGTGATGTGGTATATTTATTTATTGATTTAAGGCAGACTTGACTCAATTGTAAATATGTATATTACATAATGCTAATAAACTAGTATTAAGGTTATTTTTGCTGGTTTTGTTGTTCCCCTTTCCCCGTGGTTGTCTCGGCTTCTGCCAGCCTTTCCAGTCCATTTTTTTGTAATTGATGATGGAACCTGATGAACCAAGGTTTGGTTTATAACACGTCTTACGAGGCAAAAATTTCTCACTCCTGTTGGGAAACCAAAATCCAATTCCTTTTGAGACCTTATATTAGTGTATTTCACACACATCCAAGCCCTTACAGGACTGATCATTCCAGTTCATTAGAACAACGCCCTAATTTCACGCTACAGCCGGTCTAAGTCCGAGCGTGACATAAAATCCAGTTACATCTTCTGAGATGCATATTAAAATTCGTTCGCCACGAACAACCACGTCTTACTCAGACATATTAAATTTTAACAAAGTCTCCTCAGACTTACTGATCAATTGTCTTATTCAGACAGATCCATTCTCATTCAGTCTGAACAATTGAGTGTTTCAGATTCTTGCAAGACTGATCAATTGTCTTATTCAGACAGATCCATTCTCATTCAGTCTGAACAGCTGGTTGAGTGTTTCAGATTCTTGCAAGTGAGTCTTTTCAGACAACCTGATTCTTCTCAGATATATTTGATTCGCTAGCGGGTCCAGTCCATATAACCATTATTTCAAGATAGCTACTGTCAGAGCCCAAAACAATGAGGACTTCAAATTCTACATGTCTGCTGGAAAGGACATGGGACTATCAGGGCAAGCCCTGAGGGAATGGGTTCAAGAGAGAGTCTACGATGCCAAGGCGGAAAGAGAGGCAGAAAGAAGGGCCCAGGAGAAACGAGAAGAAGCCAAAAGTCAAGAGAGGGAGAAAGAAAGAATCGCCCAGGAGAAAAGAGAGGAGTTAGAACGGCAAGAGAGGGAGAAAGAAAGAATTGCCCAGGTGAAAAGAGAGGAGTTAGATTGGCAAGATATGGAAAAATAAAGAATCGCCCAGGCGCAAAGAGAGGAGATGGAGAGGCAAGAGAAAGAGAAGGAGAGAGAGGAGCGAGAGAGACAGTGCACCCATGACCTCCAGATGGTAGAACAGCAGAATGCCACCCCTCCTCCTGCAGCGGGAATGAATGCCCTCAGCCAAGCTCACTTGTTATGCCCCAAAATGGACAGAGGCCAAACCTGAAGTAATGATTGAGAGGGGCCAAAAGAGTCCTGGAGTGCTGCACCCTCTCCCCCGCTGAACTCTCCCTTGTTCTCACTAAATTCCTGGGAGGGAAGGCACTCGTTGCCTACCACGCCCTTTCGGCAGAGGATAGGGGAAACTGGGAAGCCGTACACCAAGCGGTTACCAAGGCATACAAGATTACCCCCGAGCGGTGGAGGAGGCGTTGGAGAGAGCAGCCAAGAGAAGCAGGCCAGACTTAGTCCGACTGGGCGTACCATTCTGAGCGGGCGGTAGCAAAATGGCTCGAGTCCGAAGGAGCCACTAGCACCGACAATGTACTCGAGAAATTTAAATTTGAGCATTTCTTGCGCTATGCCCCTCCTTCCCTGGCCACTCATATAGTAGAAAAAGCCCCTGCATGCAACACTCACCGAGTGTTGCCAGACAGCAGACATGTGGAAGACTCACCACCCTCAGGAAGGATCCATGGGGCGGAAGATAAATCCCCCTCCCCTCTTTGGATCAAATCCCCATAAGAATGGAAACTCGGGTAAGCCCCTAACTTGCCATTATTGCAAAAAGACGAGGCATTCCTCTGATCAGTGCCGGAACAAGCAAACAGCACCCTTTTCTCCCAGAAAACTAGCCAATAACTCGCCTGCGCCCTCCACAGGGGCAGTGCGAAGAGATTTCAGCCAAACCTTTTGCACAGCTACATTATTTATCATTTCAATGGGAAATCAGAATTAGCTTCAAAAGGTTTAGATGTTAGAGGAAAAACCATTAACGAAGCTATACATGCTTCGACAGTTCATCGTCTCTACCTTACGAACAACTCCTCCCTCTTCCTGCACCCACAACCCCCGTCCCTACATCAGTCTCAAGAGCCAAACACAAGTGTATGATGATATTACATTATGTAATTTCCCTCTGATACAACGTCTTATATAATAATAAATCATCATGTATAAAACCATGAATTACATTGTAGTTTGTTCGTAAACTTTTTTTTTTTGTCAGGTAATTTTCTTAATTTTTAAATAATCAAGTGAATATATACTAACAGGTAAGGAAACGCCTCCACCAATAAGGCTTGCCTTTGAAACAGAGAATTCATTCATATTTTCAATAGTTTCTACTACATAAACAAAAGTGGCGTTGCCATTTAGCGTGTCTAGTGAATGCAGGGGGTAAAAGAAATCATTTCCCTTACTCTACCACGTTCAGAATTTGTCTCACACCCAGCTTAGCTTTGCTAATCGCTGATTTGGTGAGTTGCAAATGCACAAAGCAACTATAGTGGGGGGAAATGCAAGATCCTGGAAAGGTCGCCATTTTTACAAATTTCCTTGG
>NC_089764.1:3111917-3171917 GCF_040412425.1 Macrobrachium rosenbergii | reverse complement strand
TTTATAAAACCAAGACTTCCTTGTAATATTGTATTTAATTGATGTAGTTTGCTTGAAATTGCCTTAGAGTAAAAGGCGGAAGATGTGTAACCCTCATTGCTTCATTTTCTTTTTTTGTGACCTTATACTGTGTGTGTGTGTGTGTGAGCTTGCTAAAAAAAAATAGAGGATATGTACGTAAAATAGAAGGATGAGAAATTTGATGAATGAAACGTTAAAAAAAGAATTTTCTCCTTACAAAGATGAAATTACAGTTCAGATGATTTTAGTTGACAGAGGAATCCCTGAGACTTCGGGATGATCAGGCATTTTCAAACTCTTGCTGGAAAATTAGTCGGTGTCATATCATTTCTAAAATCATTTTGAAAGTCTGCGGAAATTGAACGACAGAATATTAGGTTCGAAAGAAGTTTGAATGAAATAAAGCTATTGTTATGAACACTAAACCTGTTTCATTTTATTTATATACATTAATTAGCTACAAGAGTATCTCTTGAACGTGAAATGACTTATTATGAGGGGTACAAATGTTTTAGTAAGCTAAATATATCTTCATTAACAACAGTTCTGGACTAATTATAATTACTTTTCACGACAGGTACAACCGGGTATTCTGGCAGTATATGTTTGTGTTTATATATGTGTGTGTGTGTGTGCGTGTGTGTGTGCGTGAAGCTACAAATGTCGTTTAATATCCAATTCACGCTACATCGGGAATATGCCCGATGAGGAATTATCACCAAAGGGGAATTTTTAAGTGATAAATGGATCGGTACCACAGGGGCTCGAGACCCGGCGGTACCGATCTACTTGTAACTTAAAAATTCCCCTTCGGTGATAATAATTACTCATCGGGAGTATTCGCGAAGTAGCGTGAATTGGATATTAAACGACATCTATAGCTTCATGATTGCATATAAATCACGGCGTGATAAAAATTTCATATACAGTATGTATATATATATATATATATATATATATATATATATATATATATATATATATATATATATATATATATATATATTTATATTTATAGAGCCTCGGTGGCTCAGTCGGTTACAGCAGCAGCTTCGGACTTCGTAGAGGTCTGTGGCGCGGGTTCAAACCCGCAGCCGGCTGATCAGAGAGGCAGACACTTTGCTATCCGTGTAGACATCCCGGGATTATATATGTAATCAACGGATAGGTTTGCTTAAAAAGCAAATGGATGTTACAGACTAAATACACACACAAAACAAAGCCACTACAACACCTTCTAAAACATAACAAACATCTCACACGTCTCGAACTCTCGCCATACCCGCGCAATAACTTCTCGCTGCTGGGAAGAAAGGGCGTTGGGTCGGGTATGATACATGAAACATACGTACCGGGGTCTAAGCGATGTCAGGCAGGGCAGCCGATCGAGACCACAGGTCTACCCCAAAGCCAAATCAAAAAGTCCTTCAAAAGAAGGCATCGTGCGTACCCCATACAAAAATGGGAATAAAAGCACGTTAAAAGAAAAAGAAGAAGAAGATATATATATATATATATATATATATATATATATATATATATATATATATATATATATATATATATATATATATATATATATATATATATATATATATATACGTACATGTATATAGGTTTATGTATAGAGTTTCTTATCTCATAATACGGTATTGCTTTTTACCTCCCACTCAACTGAATGACAACGATTATAAAATACCCAGACAAAGCGATGGAACAAACAATAAATTGGCCACAAAAAGGAAATGGAATTACACCGAATAAGAAACAATCCCTCATAAATAAGCTTTGAAAAATTTACCAAATAAAAAAAATTAAGACGTATGAAGGGGAAAGGCTGAACGAAGGGTATCGATTGGATCCCAGAAATGAATTTTAGAGGAGCTGATTACACGGGACGCTGCATAATCCATTATAATGCATTCTTTTTCCTTTAAAAAGAGGAGCCAATTCAATCAGAGATAATATGCAATAAAGTTTATTGTTGTGAGTCAGGTGGATAAAAATCCGCGGAAAATGAGTCTCACACATAGAAAAATGTCTTCATCAGAGACATCGCAATTTCTCGCCGGGAAGGGAATGGAGATAATATGAATACGAAAATTAACAACTTGAAGGCGAAAGTTGATGAATGTATTTACACGAGAGGAACCGCCGTGTTATACTGTTACTCCCGATGTACTGAGCTTTGCAACAGGAAGAATTCTTTGTCGTTCTTAGCCAATTTTCTTATATAACGTGTATAACAGGAAGATGGGAAAAGGTATCAAATCTAATGTGCTTTGCGATTATCATTTTCTACCTAGGTTCTCACATTCACGTAATTAACAGCGTTATGTTTGTATGGAAGCTTCCGTTAACGATAATTAATATATACTAAAGTTGATTTTCCTGTTGTTATCTATGGTCTTCAGTACAGTTATGCCAACGTAGATAAGCAAATTGTAAATATTGTGAAAGAAAACTGTGACCTCAAACTTATAACTAATGAAAGCCTTTCAAAAGAATGTTATTTATTTGCCAAGTGGCCAATTAAGGCACCAGTAAACTCAAGGGTTTGGATTATAACTTTCCCAAAGCAACTTTATCAAAACATCTTCTTTGTTATCTTCCACCATGAATAAAGAAATAAATTTCTGTGTATTTTCTTATCAATGTGGGCAGTATCAAACACTGATGATAATCAGGAGTTAAAAGATATTTAGATGTTAAAGAGGGATAAATATTGATAATACGATAATGATGCATCGGATATCAGAGGACGCAATTACCTTTCCCTCCATAAAACGTAAGTTGGAGGTAAACTCATGGCAACAGACTGTTAACCTGAAATTAAAAGTCCTATATATAACATAGCCAAAGATTTTTATATTAAGATTTTCCCCAAATTTCAAGAAATTCCTTACATGTATGGTTCTCCCATTAATCCATATAGTAGCATCACTAAAATACCCTTACCCTCGTCCCCCTTTACACAAAACCTTATTCACTCTCTTGGCAAAATTATGGGGTAACTACGTGGGTTTAGTACCATCAGCCCACTTCAAACATCCATTGGATTTTCTTGAAAGCATTCAGGAACCTAAACAGCCTTGCTTGTCATATATTTTCAGTTTTGACGTAAACATCTCGTTAGATAAAGTATTTAACTATGCTGTAAAATTTACCGGGTATCGAGTTATATTTGGAGGATTGATATCTTACTTACGATGGAAAGACATACTGAAAGACAGTCGGGGTAGCCATGGGTTCCTCATTGTCTCCCCATACTTGCATAATATATATATATATAGTATATATATATATATATATATATATATATATATATATATATATATATATATATATATATATATATATATATATATATATATATATATATATATATATATATATATATGTGTGTGTGTGTGTGTGTGTGTGTGTGTGTGTGTGTGTATATATATATATATATATATATATATATATATATATATATATATATATATATATATATATATATATATATATATATATATATATATATATATATATATACTGTACATGTGAATTTTACAAAAAATACTGTTACTACCTAACATTAACAAGTTATGCAGACGACGTTTTGCTCTTTTATAAATGACAAACATATATGTTTGCTACACTGATTGAAAAGTTATTAGTTTGGAATCATCGATAAAGTTCATAATTGAAAACAAATGACCATCTCATGGTGTACAAGAATTTAATTTTTTCCCCATTTATTTTATATTTTTCTTAAACATTCTTCCCTTCAACTTCAGTTATGAAATATTCTATAAGCTTCACTAATTATTATCTGTGTAATGACTTCTAATTTCTTGCATCTTTTAATCACGATAAAGGTGCCATAATGCTCAGATCGGTCTCACTTTTTGCACGACAGAGAATACTTCCACCGCATTCGGTCCGTGCAAGCGAAAGCCGTATGGAAGACGGAATACGAGTATAAAAGCTATGTATGGCGCTAACAGTCATTAATTTTTAAGTAACAATAATTCACTATATTTTTAAGGAAAAATAATTTACTATACGGCTGATTCATACGTTATGAATCAACCCCAAAGTAGGTGCATGTACTCAAAAGATCCTTTTTCTAATAGTATTCTTACTAATTGCCAATGCACACACGATGATGATTTTCAATTATATTCTTTTCCGATCAGACCTATTTGCGGGGGGCGAGACGGCCAACTACAACCTGTATCATCACATTAGCTGTGAACATTCTTATTCATCCACGAAAAACCATTAAATCTGCCTTAGTTTTTGTTTTCGGTACATAAATCATAGATAATTTTAAAGAATAAAAACTGCCCTATCTCATTTCATTAATTTCAAGACAGTAATAAATTGTATATTTGTTACAAATGATAAAAATATAGAGGAAGTTTGCCAAAAAGATAAGAATTTTCCATGATGCTTTTCAAACTATGAAAGAAATGGGCACAAATTCTTTATATTTTTCGTTGCTTACAATGTTGTCTTATCAATCAGGCCTTTAGAAAACAATTTTTAAAAATTAACATCCATATCATTATAAATAAAGGAATAATGTTCAAATCTTTTCGAACTTTGATGAAGTACTGTGAAGGGGCTTTGTTTTTGTTCGTATTTGGCTTGCTTATTAGTGAGAGAAAGAACTCTGTCACTATTAGGCAGCAAGCGCTCCCAGTACAGGAAGGATTATTAGGCGGTGCCACTTTTCCCTTTCGTGGAGTAGTCTACGTTAATATAAATCTCATATTCGTAAACCGTGTGAGTAACATGTAATTTCTTATATCCAGTTTCTAGTTTGCATTTTGAAATTTTAAAAAAATGCACTGATAACTGTAAATTTGATTATCTTTTTATAGTTGTTGTTTGATGTGGCATACGGACATTCCAATACAGATTATCAATCGAGGTCAGGTAGGGAGCGACCTGACTGTCCCACACCTAATCGTCCGAATGCGATATAGTAAGTTTTTGTTTATGAATTTTGGCCAACAATATATCTGTTCATTGTTTACCTCACTTTTCATTTAGTATTTGATTTCATATAAAAGTCATTCTTAGGAATTGTTTATCAAGGAAATTTTATACCACTATAGAATTATTTATTCAATGGTCGTAATAATTATTACTATATTAGTTACTACTTTTAATTTCTTACTGTTTTTTAGTTGTTAAATATATCATAAAAATAATTGAATGCGCTCACTTTTGGGTAAAAGCTCGAGTCCTTTCATTTGATCAATACAGTCATCACCAATGAATACAAAGTGAAACGACTGAGGCTACTTTTGTAGCCAATCTTCTAACCGGCTAAACACCTGGTCAGTTGTCCACATGACACTGAGAAGAAAAAGGATTACATCTTATCAGGGTGGGGCAGCCTATTTACAGGCTTATAAGGCTTATAACCACTGTTTGTAAACAACTAACTGTGATGCACGTGTATTGTTTATTTACTGGGAATTGTATCAGTCGAAATTCATCATTATATTACATGGTCCTTAAATATCGAATCCTTATTTTCCCCACTGTCAGCATCCCATTATGATTTGCAAAGAAATAATGGTTAGTAAATATATATATATATATATATATATATATATATATATATATATATATATATATATATATATATATATATATATATATATATATATATATATATATATATATATATATATATATATATATATATATATATATATATATATATATATATATATATATATATATATATATATATATATATATATATATTATATAATTATGTATATTATATACACATATATAGGTAACTTGATTTTAATTTTAAGTACATATGAATTACACGCGAAAAGTTTGTTAGTAGTTGATAATGAACATAACAGGTATAAGGATACCATACTGTCTGCGCCCTTTCCTAGCACATGATCCGAGCGATGAAGTATGTAAATCATTTATCATTATCCTCAAGATCACGGGTGGCCTTCCTCGCCCTCCCTTCGTGACATTCTTGACCTGCGACTTATTCCGCGAGTGCGTTGTCCAGGTGTGATGTCGTCATGGGGTTGGGTTGGTCTTTGTTTTGTCGTTCCGTTCTTAGCGTTACCTGCCATCACATTATTTGTTTTCGTACGGGAACGCAAGTCTTTTTGTCTGTGATTTTGTGTTATAAATAAATATTCTTCAAGTATATTTAGGAATGACCTAATACCTTTTCCCCTCTCATTTGTAATGTCAAGAGAAAAATATGCGTTATACAGACAGATAGATAAAAGCAACAAAAATAAATATGCCACAACGCTACAAACTCGGAGAGAGAGAGAGAGAGAGAGAGAGAGAGAGAGAGAGAGAGAGAGAGAGAGAGAGAGAGAGAGAGCCAATTCGGAAAGGGCAGTTTGTTATAATCTCTGTCGTACTGAACTCTTCAGTTCACTTTCCCGTCTTTATACTTTATTATTATTATATGTTCAGTATACGTGACGTTATTTCAATGTACTTTTATGGATTTATCCCAAGAAATGACGATTCTTTATTTTCTGGGATAGGTAATAAATCTCATTTAAATCATTACTTTTTTTTTTTTTTTTTACAATATTGACCAAAATACATATCGAAGATGGAGTGGAATTCTTTGTAGCACTGGACTATGTGAGTTTGCAACAATTTTAGCCGAAGGCCAGAATTATACGCAACTACGATCTCGAGACACTGAATTTACTTAAACTTAAAAAAAAAAACATGATGAGAAGTATAACTTGAAAAAGCAACATGATGAGAATTCATTACTAATATGGTCGTTACTTACTGTTTATAAAATTGGAGGAGGAAAAAAAAGAGGTATTTAGTAAATACAGGTCAAAGTAGCGACCAACGTGCATACATGGAAACATTGCACGTGTGTAGGTGGCTAAGGGTGTTATTTATAATGTGAGGTGACATTGTAAGTGAGAGTTAAAGAATACTATATATGCAAATTTTATTTTCATATAAAATAATAACCGAAAATTTTCTGTGTAATGAATGTTTGTAAATTCAGGACTTGTTGTTTTAGTGCTTTATTTTTAGTATTCAGACTTATTCTGTAGCTATTTTATGTCAGTGATAGAAGTGCCCAGGAGGCAGCAAAATATCTTACTCGGCCACATGTGGGTAAGAAAGAGAGAAGGCCATAAATAGGATGCAGGGGGTCGCATGGGTTCTTGACCGCTCCCAGCTTACCCGTATCCTGAGGGTATGTCCTCCAGGGCATTAGCTCAATTCTATGGGCTTCAAATTATAGATGGCATACTGTTTGGACAAAGGTCATAAGGTAAAAGCAAGTGAGATTACCAAAAGATTATTCTTCAAAAGGGACTGCAGTCAGGAAAAATAAAACCCACGATATAAACAAAACATGAAAGTATTACTGAAAAAGTAAACAAATATTCAGACAAACCAGAAAATTAAAACTATCAAGTTCCATACTTATCACTGACTAATCAATTCACGAATGATTTGATTTTAAAAATTCGTAATGTTTGACTTGACAACCTTTTTGCATGTGGTTATGATACGATTTCATGTTAGACGAAATCCTTCTCAAATTTGTTCATAATTCAGTTTTGTGAAGTTTCATTTTTTTTTTCTTTGTACCAAAATATGTAAATTTTTATTTTATACTGATTTTTTCTGGTACCATCAGACGGGGTTAATTTGAAAGATTAACTATTGTTTTTATACAATTTTATTTTATACAAACTTCATTACATAAAAATCCTATGCGATTTTTTTGCATTGTAATGCACCAATTATATTTCATCTTGTAGTAAATTTTTGAATGACATGATTGGAAACATTCATCTGGGTGTAATCCAGGTTGAAGAGTGCATGTTTCACAGTAGTAAGCGGTCTCTTTTCGGCCACCAGGGCCTCTGCGATTGCTACAAACAGCACATTCTCGACAACGATTGTTAGGAATCTTGTTGATCATATGTGTTTTGCCGTCGAGTCTCTCAGGTACGCAATTTTCATTCACACGAACACTTTTTCAGAAATTCTTATTGCGAATTCTTCCTACTAACTGTTCACAAAGTGACTTCCTGTAATTAGCGTGGCTGAGTACTTTCTTATTCTCCTCCTTCATGTGAATTTTGTAAAGAATATAGCTATTGACGACCGCCACTTCAAGAACAAAAAAGTATAATTTCCTCTACTATTTCAATGATTTCTGTAAAAACCCATATGATGAGCAATAATGATCGGCGCGATCAGTTTCCCCATATTGGCCACATATTCACATATCATTTCTGGTTTGGTAATTTCTTCTGCAATATTATTTTTCTTCTTCCGTTCAACTTGCTTTCTTTAGGCCGAATAAAAAGTAGAGCACATCGTTACATACCGTCTGTCACGCCAGCTAAGAATATGATATATGTTGCTCTTGCAGAATGAGAGGTGATTTCCTGGTTGAGCTTCACTTTACCTGTCATTTGTATGGGAAGGCCTTTACGCTTTACCTGAATAGTGCCTGTCAAATGAACTTTACGTTTTAGAAGTTCCTTTGCAAGTTCCATGCTGGTATACAGCCTGTCCGTAAAAACGTGGTATCCGCTTTCCTTTGTTTCTCTCCTTACAGCGTCAATCAATTCCAAAATAATGCGGGTATTGAATTTGTGTTTCGGATTTCCGAGTTGGTCAGTCGTTTCTTTCCCATAGTAAGGGATGAGTGCTAGTATGTAACCAGTCTTCGAACAGGCAGTATCATAGAAGCGAATTCACCATTTTTTCGGTTTTCCAGGTGCATACATCCAGAATGCCACACGTCTTTTGAATAAAACCATGGATTCATCCGCCGAAAGGGTTGCACCTGGACGGTAGAATTGTAAAAAACGTTTGGTAACGTAATCGAGTACGTTTTTTACTTTCGAACTCCTAGTCACTCTATGTCTGTTATCAAAAGATGAAGATACACGAAAGGCCCAGGATATTTGATGAAAACGTTTTCCTGTAAATATGCACTTTGCAAATAATGGCGAATTTACCAGTCGTGCACTGAATACGTCTACGGTAGTGATTTTACGTAACATCGCAATGCACATTAGCACTCCATGGAAGCCATCATTTCTTCTGGCGTAACATCTTTCCAATCATTCCAAATAGAATATTTTCGAAGCGGACGACATGCGTTGATCTTTGCCAGGACATACTTATTTGTTTCGTTAGCGAGTGACTGAAAAAGTTCTAATGTAAAAAACAAGGAAAAAAATCAGGGGGAGAATCTAGTTTTTTTTTTTTTTTTTGGTTTCACAAATTGCTGCTTACCGGTGAAACCGAAGTTTGGAAGATCATGTATTTCTTCATTGTAGATTTCCCACTCATCATCGTCACTATCGTCTGTCATTTCGACCGAATTGCCCTCTCTTGCATTATTATTCTCGTCATCACTATCAATACCACTCGGCTCTGGATCGTACAGAATTTCTTCTTCAAAGGACGCATTCTCTTCATCTGCCTGATCGGAATCGGACGAGTTGTCGCTGACATCGTCGAGCAGCACCTCGTTACAAGACGCCTCTTCATTTTCAGTATCTCCATCCCATGATATTATGGAAGCACCTTCCGATGGACATTCAAAGAGATATTCAAGAATTTCTTCAGCATTGCGAAAACGTTTCGCTGAAGCCATGAATTCCTGAGTAAGTTTACCAAAGACCAAATTACACGGGCAAACATCAAGCAGCGGAGCTCGAGAAATGGCAGACGTAGCTTACTGAAGGAAACCTCCCGGTCGACTATGGCGGTTATATCGTACTTGGGTTCTTTATATGCGTTTCAAAAGAGAAATCAGGAGATTTACCTGAGGATTATCAAGTATAAATATGGGCAATTCTCCTGAGAGACATTGTAGATTGTAAATCTCAGATTTTATCTCTGTATGACATTCCCAAGCTTTAGGATTAAATAAAGATTATTGATAACTAGGTTGGCCGAGCTATACTTGGCCATTGTAGTGGAACGCTTGTTTCCCCTTGGCCGAGTATAGGTCGGCCACTGATCGGAGAGGGATATTTAAAGTAGAATCTGACTCTTTAATATTGCTTAGCTTTCATGTTTTATTGACTAAATATATTTCTATGCAATCATTAGGTCAAGTTTCTGTGCATAGTAATTATATATTTTTTTTTTTCTCGTATTTGCGTAATATTGTTTACTACTGGAAAATCGTAGAATCCACATTTCATTCTACAATTGTTCTCTGTGATTTTGTCGTAATTTTTAAAATTCCTGATTCTCCCTCTTTTCACCTCGCAGTAGCTGTCTGCTGTGTGCGGTTACTAATATTCTTATTACAATATAATTACTCTGACGTAAATATCTACCCAGTTGAACCATCTTTGGATACAATAGAAATAATTTTTCATTTAAACTAAAGTGTAACTGATGTCTCATGATTTTCGTAAATTAACTAATTCCTTTATCAAGTAAACAAGTTTTACACATACTTCACTAAATAAAACAACCCCTTATTTTTTCACACTAAAATGATTTTCAAGAGGAGATTGCCATCTCTTTACCTATGAGTATTTTCGTGCAGTTGTGGCAAAAGGTACGAACATAGGAACGTAATGATAACTTGTCAGTTAGCTTATTAATGCTCTCACATCCTCAGTTTTTCATAAGTTTTGCCGTTCTTTGGGGCCGACATCTGACACGTATCAAACAGCCTTTTCACATGCAAGGTTATTTGTAATTGATACTAAATAACTTCTTAAGCACACTGAGGCAAATATCACCCGATTTTTTTTTTCTCAGTCTTACGTATTTTCCATTCTTCCATTCAAACGTTATGCTTTATATGGACATATATCAGAATCTCCTATCTCTTTGTTCATGAAATAATGTCCAAGATTAAAAAATGTAATATTCAATAAATTCGGGAGATAATATTACCGAATATATTTACAGGAATAATATTAGGAAAACCTTCTTTTATGCGATTCTATTCTATATTTTTCAGTTCCCACTATACCTATCGGTTCTTCCTTATCCTTATATTTAAAGTGAATAGGATAGGTTCTATGTTTATTGCTCATTTATACGTTTGGCGTTAAGACAGCCGTTCAGTGTATATTCAAAAGTGACTTTATAATGGATAGTGGACTCACAATAATCATCAGCAATTTCATTCTAAAATCTCGGGAATCTAAGTTATTTTAGGATTATAGTGTTCATGGGAGATACGATTATGAAAACATTATCTACAATATATCCTAATTTTCTACTATCGTAAGTTACACACACATGTGTGTGTGTGTATAACTTACGATAATAGAAAAAATTAGGATATATATATATATATATATATATATATATATATATATATATATATATATATATATATATATATATATATATATATATATATATATATATATATATATATATATATATATATATATATATATATATATATATATATATATATATATATATATATATATATATATATATATATATATATATATATATATATATATATATATATATATATATATATATATATATATATATATATATATATATATATATATATATATATATATATATATACATATATACATATATATATATGTGTGTGTGTGTGTGTGTGTGTGTGTGTAAGAAAAGATAGTATGTAGACGAAATTGCCTATTGAAATAAAACAAAAGGAAGAATGGAGGGCATTATAGTTTGGTTAGTATTCTCCACCCTTGGCAGGTAACAATAATTTTGGCTACAGTCGACCACAGTCTACTAACCACCAGGTACATAATACAATCTCTAATTTAACAGGGGCGCATTAGATTTTTCTAGAAATGTCCTATATATGGAAAAATGGGTGTTTATAGGTCCTTGGAGTGCATACGAAGAAATACCAATACACATTATAAACACACACACACACACACACACACACACACACACACATATATATATATATATATATATATATATATATATATATATATATATATATATATATATATATATAAATATATATATATATATATATATATATATATATATATATATATATATATTTATATATATATATTACAAAGATAGTCCACTACACACACACACACACACACACACACACACACACACACACACACACACACACACACACACACATATATATATATATGACTATTTATCACATCACCGTGATTCATATACAATCAGAAAGCTACAAACGTCATTTAATATCCAATTCACTCTACTCCAGAAATAATATATTTTCATATATGTTACCGAAGGGAAATTTTTTTTTTTTTTTTTTTTTTTTTTTTAAGTTGATAATAAGTCCACCGTCCCGTGGGATCGAACCAGCGACGGACGAGGAATCAGGACTACAGTGACGCACTAACGAAATCGGCCACAAGAGGTATAAGTGAATAACATCTCTCCGTCAACTCACCCGTCGAACTCAGGTGTTTTGCGTTTGGAGACGATATCCACCCACCTCTGCCATGTTGACCGCCAGGGGTAGTGCGTTTGTCGCACGAGTTCATATTATGACTATTTATCACATCACCGTGATTCATATACAATCAGAAAGCTACAAACGTCCTTTAATATCAATTCACTCTACCTCGGAAATAATATATTTTCATATATGTTACCGAAGGAATTTTTTTTTTTTTTTAAGTTGATAATAAGTCCACCGTCCCATGGGATCGAACCAGCGACGGACGAGGAATCAGGACTACAGTGACGCACTAACGAAATCGGCAAGAGAGGTATTATGAATAACATCTCCCGTCAACTCACCCGTCGAACTCAGGTGTTTTGCGTTTGGAAGCGATATCCACCCACCTCTGCCATGTTGACCGAAAAGTGCGTTTTACTTTACTCTACGTCACCATATTATGACTATTTATCACATCACCGTGATTCATATACAATCAGAAAGCTACAAACGTCCTTTAATATCAATTCACTCTAGATCGGAAATAATATATTTTCATATATGTTACCGAAGGGGAATTTTTTTTTTTTTTTTTTTTTAAGTTGATAATAAGTCCACCGTCCCGTGGGATCGAACCAGCGACGGACGAGGAATCAGGACTACAGTGACGCACTAACGAAATCGGCCACAAGAGAGGTATAAGTGAATAACATCTCCCGTCAACTCACCCGTCGAACTCAGGTGAGGAGGCGTTTGGAGGCGATATCCACCCACCTCTGCCATGTTGACGGGTTGTGTAGTGCGCACCTCAGGTGAACCATATGGTTATGACTATTTATCACATCACCGTGATTCATATACAATCAGAAAGCTACAAACGTCCTTTAATATCAATTCCTCTACCTGGAAATAATATATTTTCATATATGTTACCGAAGGAATTTTTTTTTTTTTTTTTTTTTTTTTAAGTTGATAATAAGTCCACCGTCCCGTGGGATCGAACCAGCGACGGACGAGGAATCAGGACTACAGTGACGCACTAACGAAATCTGGCCACAAGAGAGGTATAAGTGAATAACATCTCCCGTCAACTCACCCGTCGAACTCAGGTGTTTTGCGTTTGGAGGCGATATCCACCCACCTCTGCCATGTTGACCGTGTAGGGCGTTTGTCGCACGTAGCCATATTATGACTATTTATCACATCACCGTGATTCATATACAATCTGTGGGGCTACAAACGTCCTTTAATATCAATTCACTCTATAGCCTCGGAAATAATATATTTTCATATATGTTACCGAAGGAATTGTTTTTTTTTTTTTTTTTTTAAGTTGATAATAAGTCCACCGTCCCGTGGGATCGAACCAGCGACGGACGAGGAATCAGGACTGACAGTAGCTCCACTAACGAAATCGGTCACAAGAGAGGTATAAGTGAATAACATCTCCCGTCAACTCACCCGTCGAACTCAGGTGTTTTGCGTTTGGAGGCGATATCCACCCACCTCTGCCATGTTGACCGTGAGTCGTTGATGGCCAAGGCATCGTAGCCATATTATGACTATTTATCACATCACCGTGATTCATATACAATCACGAAAGCTACAAACGTCCTTTAATATCCAATTCACTCTACCTCGGAAATAATATATTTTCGGGGAGATATGTTACCGAACTGGGGAATTTTTTTTTTTTTTTTTTTAAGTTGATAATAAGTCCACCGTCCCTTGTGGGATTGAACCAGCGACGGACGAGGAATCAGGGGACTACAGTGACGCACTAACGAAATCGGCCACAAGAGAGGGGTGGTGAATAACATCTCCGTCAACTCACCCGTCGAACTCTCAGGTGTTTGGGGCGTTTGGAGACGATATCCACCCACCTCTGCCATGTTGACCGTTTAGTGCGTTTGTCTTTTCGTAATATATTATGACTATTTATCGGCATCACCGTGATTCATATACAATCGGACCAAGTCTACAAACGTCCTTTAATATCCAGTTCCTCTACCTCGAAATAATATATTTTCATATATGTTACGAAGGCTTCCCACTTTCCCCTATCTTTTTTTTTTTTTAAGTTGGCAACGAAGGCCACACCGTCCCGAATTTAAGGATCAGGGAACCAGCGACGGACGAGGAATCAGGACTACAGTGACGCACTAACGAAATCGGCCACATTTTGGCATGGTATAAGTGAATAACATCTCCCGTCAACTCACCCGTCGAACTCCAGGTGTTTTGCGTTTGTCGCGATATTCACCGTTCTTCTGCCATGTTGACCGTGTCTTTCTGCGTTTCTCTCTCTCTCTCATATTATGACTATTTTTCTCATCGTGATTCATATACAATCAGAAAGCTACAAACGTCTTTAATATCTCAATTCACTCTACCTCCGAAATAATATATTTTCTATATGTTCTTTCTCCTCGCACGTTTTTTTTTTTTTTTTGCATCGTTGATAATATATGAAAATATATTATTTTCCGAGGTAGAGTGAATTGGATATTAAAGGACGTTTGTAGCTTTCTGATTGTATATGAATCACGGTGATGTGATAAATAGTCATAATATGGCTACAGACTGGACTTTTAACAAACGCGTCTACACGGTCAACATGGCAGAGGTGGTGGATATCGCCTCCAAAACAAAACACCTGAGTTCGACTGGGTGAGTTGACGGGAGATGTTATTCACTTATACCTCTTGTGGCCGATTTCATTAGTGCGTCACTGTAGTCCTGATTCCTCGTCCGTCGCTGGTTCGATCCCACGGGACGGTGGACTTATTATCAACTTAAAAAAAAAAAGTAAAAAATTCCCTTCGGTAACATATATGAAAATATATTATTTCCGAGGTAGAGTGAATTGATATTAAAGGACGTTTGTAATTTTTGATTGTATATGAATCACGGTGATGTGATAAATAGTCATAATATGGCTACATGCAACATAAATTTTACACGGTCAACATGGCAGAGGTGGGTGGATATCGCTCCAAACGCAAAACACCTGAGTTCGACGGGTGAGTTGACGGGAGATGTTATTCACTTATACCTCTCTTGTGGCCGATTTCGTTAGTGCGTCACTTATAGTCCTGATTCCTCGTCCGTCGCTGGTTCGATCCCACGGGACGGTGGACTTATTATCAACTTAAAAAAAAAAAAAAAAATTCCCTTCGGTAACATATATGAAAATATATTATTTCCGAGGTAGAGTGAATTGGATATTAAAGGACGTTTGTAGCTTTCTGATTGTATATGAATCACGGTGATGTGATAAATAGTCATTTATAGACTATCTGGGACAAACGCATTTACACGGTCAACATGGCAGAGGTGGGTGGATATCGATCTCCAAACGCAAAACACCTGAGTTCGACGGGTGAGTTGACGGGAGATGTTATTCACTTATAACTGAGAGAATTGTGGCCGATTTCGTTAGTGCGTCACTGTAGTCCTGATTCCTCGTCCGTCGCTGGTTGATCCCACGGGACGGTGGACTTATTATCAACAAAAAAAAAAAAAAAAAAATTCCCTTTCGGTAACATATATGAAAATATATTATTTCCGAGGTAGAGTGAATTGGATATTAAAGGACGTTTGTAGCTTTCTTGATTGTATATGAATCACGGTGATGTGATAAATAGTCATAATATGGTTCTCTTCTCTCAGTGAATAAACGCACTACACGGTCAACATGGCAGAGGTGGGTGGATATCGTCTCCAAACGCAAAACACCTGAGTTCGACGGGTGAGTTGACGGGAGATGTTATTCACTTATAGGTACGGAATTTGTGGCCGATTTCGTTAGTGCGTCAAAGTCCTGATTCCTCGTCCGTCGCTGGTTCGATCCCACGGGACGGTGGACTTATTATCAACTTAAAAAAAAACTTCTTCGGTAACATATATGAAAATATATTATTTCCGAGGTAGAGTGAATTGATATTAAAGGACGTTTGTAGCTTTCTGATTGTATATGAATCACGGTGATGTGATAAATAGTCATAATATGGCCTCTGACAAACGCACTATCACGGTCAACATGGCAGAGGTGGGTGGATATCGTCTCCAAACGCAAAACACCTGAGTTCGACGGGTGAGTTGACGGGAGATGTTATTCACTTATACCTCTCTTGTGGCCGATTTCGTTAGTGCGTCACTGTAGTCCTGATTCCTCGTCCGTCGCTGGTTCGATCCCCACGGGACGGTGGACTTATTATCAACTTAAAAAAAAAAAAAAATTCCCTTCGGTAACATATATGAAAATATATTATTTCCGAGGTAGAGTGAATTGGATATTAAAGGACGTTTGTAGCTTTCTGATTGTATATGAATCACGGTGATGTGATAAATAGTCATAATATGGCTGTTATCTGCGACAAACGCACTACACGGTCAACATGGCAGAGGTGGGTGGATATCGTCGGTTCTCCAAACAAAAAAACACCTGAGTTCGACGGGTGAGTTGACGGGAGATGTTATTCACTTATACCTCTCTTGTGGCCGATTTCGTTAGTGCGTCACTGTAGTCCTGATTCCTCGTCCGTCGCTGGTTCGATATACGGGACGGTGGACTTATTATCAACTTAAAAAAAAAAAAAAAAAAAAATTCTTCGGTAACATATATGAAAATATATTATTTCCGAGGTAGAGTGAATTGATATTAAAGGACGTTTGTAGCTTTCTGATTGTATATGAATCACGGTGATGTGATAAATAGTCATAATATGGCTATTGCGACAAACGCACTACACGGTCAACATGGCAGAGGTGGGTGGATATTGTCTCCAAACGCAAAACACCTGAGTTCGACGGGTGAGTTGACGGGAGATGTTATTCACTTATACCTCTCTTGTGGCCGATTTCGTTAGTGCGTCACTGTAGTCCTGATTCCTCGTCCGTCGCTGGTTCGACCCCACGGGACGGTGGACTTATTATCAACTAAAAAAAAAAAAAAAAAAAAAAAATTCCCTTCGGTAACATATATGAAAATATATTATTTCCGAGGTAGAGTGAATTGATATTAAAGGACGTTTGTATTTATGATTATATATATATATATATATATATATATATATATATATATATATATATATATATATATATATATATATATATATATATATATATATATATATATATATATATATATATATATATATATATCCCAAAATCACCAAAAACGCGGTTTCCCATCTCAATAACATTTCAGGGTTGGAGTCGGCCTGTAAACCGATATTTCCGATAGACTAAGGGCATAAAATTTGACATGCTAAAGTTTCATGCTAAAATCATAATACTCGATATACCATATCCCTCAAGTTGGGAATTTTGACATAATTTGAAATGGGAGGGACACTGGCAGAGGAAGAGAAGGAACGATCCCATTTTGCAGCTCTAATTACAGTAAGCGAAAAGTTATAGTGGGTTGTATGACCACAAAGCCGTATTCCATTTTTCCAGAGGTTAGTGCAATGAGATAAAAACTGCCAGACCATATTTTGCGAGTGACTCTGCCATTTTCCACGTATATTGTGATACTTAATATGGGTGGAATATGCTGTATACAGTGTTGTGTGATCTTTATCACAAAGGTAGAAGTTGTATATATACAGTACTTTAGATAAAAGAAAATAGCATCTTATCATGATATTATTAAAAAGGAGCCTCGATGGCCAAGTCTGTTAGAGCAGCAACTTTGGACTTCACAGAGGTCTGTGGCGTGGGTTCAAATCCGCAGCCGACTAGTCAGAGAGGTGGACACTTTGCTATCTGTGTAGACACCCCGGGATTATGTATGTAATCAACGGATAGGTTTCCTTGAAAGCAAATGGGTGTTACAGACTAATGCACACACAAACAAAGCCACTCCAACATCTCCTAAAAACACAACAGACGCCTCACACGTCTCGACTGTCGACCTGGCCGTGCAACAACTTTTTGCTGCTGGGAGAAAGGGCGCTGGTAACTAGTACAATACATGTACATACACTACCGGGGTCTAAGCGATGACAGGTAGGCAGCCGATCGAGACTACGGTCTACCCCAAAGCCAAATCAAAGTCCTTCAAAAGAAGGCATCGTCCTTACCTCATACAAATGGTATTAAAAAATAAGAAAAGGTGAATGTGACAGCATATTTATGGGAACCTGTGCAGACCATACCTTGCAGAGCGTTGTATGACCAAAAGATGATAGTATACAGCGTGAAACAGAGTAGTTAAAAGACTTTGTGACTTCATTACTACGTAGATACAATATAACTCTTGGCCATCGCATTCGGTGTAAAAAAAAAATCCATTACTTTATTCATTCGCAACCTTAACGTCTAAAATAATATATATAGTTATCGGCAGTTTGTGTTTACTCATCTGAAATAATTTTTGGAAAGTTTAATATTGCAATAGTATGCAGAGATAAAACTAGGCAAATGTTACGTATGCTGTAACCATTGATGCAGTTTTGCCGCCCGTTATTTGAAAGGTGTTAACTTTCTGTGCACAGCAGACCGAGTTAAATTTCTGTTGACCCATTTTCTCTGGGTCATGTCAACAATGACTAACTTCGTAAAAAGCGAGAATTGAGGGATTTTGTGACCATTTCACAGTCCCTAATCTGAGAGAATAAAAAGTTATGCATAGGTGGAACTGTTATTGGATAAAATTATTTGCTATATACAACAGTTGGAAGCATGACTTCATCTCCACGTGATCGTGGTCTCATCACACGAGGTCATAAAGAGTGGATGATCGTTGGAATAGAATCTCTTATAAAATTATGATCAATGTAAATGACATTGCAAGAGCATTTTTATAAACAGATGTATTTGAACATTTCATTTAAGCCCTGCAGGACTGTTCATAACTAAATCTCTGAAGAAAATGCATCTGATCGTTACCAATGATCATCGTAGGTCATAAACTCTCTAATTGGAATACCAGTAGAGAAAAATAGTCAGTTTACGAAGTCAATTCTACCTTCATAAAGCTTACATCGTTGTGGGACAACTATCTGTTGCGAAGGCCTACCGTATGTTGTTTGAATCATGACCTGTGAACAAAACACAGATTGTTTAAGTCATGGCATTTTTGCTTTATATTTATTTTAGTTTTAATTATTTATTTATACTGGAATTTGTTTACAGTACTCTACCTATTAATAAGATTTACGTTGTAAAGGGATAAACGAACAAATAGTCCTGGTTCATTAACAAGAACACCAGTTCCCAGTTTCATTTGAAAACAATATTTGATATATATATACATATATATATATATATATATATATATATATATATATATATATATATATATATATATATATATATATATATATATATATATATATATATATATCATGAATATTATAATGTATATAATCATGAAGCTACAAATTAATATCAAATTGTTGCTACCTCAGGAATATCTCCGTTGGAGAATTATCACCGAAGGGGATTTTATATAAGTGAAAAATGAATTAGTACCAATTCATTTATCACTTATATAAATTCCCTTCGGTGATAATTCTCCAACGGAGTTATTCCTGTCGTAGCTTGAATTTGATATTGCGACATTTGTAGCTTCATGATTGTATATAAATCATGGTGTGATATAAAAAATTTCACATATATATATATATATATATATATATATATATATATATATATATATATATATATATATATATATATATATATATATATATATATATATATACATACAGACTCACACACACACACACACACACACACACACACACACACACACACACACACACACACACATATACACACACACACACACACACACACACACATATATATATATATATATATATATATATATATATATATATATATATATATATATATATATATATATATATATATATATTAACAAATGCTCGGTATCACTCACATTTGCTAGTTTCTTGTTAAAGTTCTGATGTAGTTAATAATGAAATTGTATAACAGGAGCAGTATTCACTGTGATCCTCACAATGCAGGTAGTTCATAGTTACCACATGAGGTTAATTAAACACTTCATAATAAATTATAAAGGTCAAGCAAATTATATTTATGAGACGTCTTCACTACTCCAGGATCCTTTCAAGTCGTCTCCAGCACATGAAGCATTCCTAGAGAAACGCCCATTGGGTTATAACGTCTTCTTGAAGTCTTAAAAACTCCAGGGTCGTGTGAAGCCGTCTTCATCTGGAGAACCGCCCATTGGATTACATAGTCTTCTTGAAGACGTCTTCAGGGGCTGAAGACGACTTCAAAGGATCCTGACCTGGAGTAGTGAATAGACGTCTTCAGCTCCTGAAGCATTCCTGGAGAAACGCCCGTTGGATTTCTGGGCGGAATGATTCCGAATACAGATTCTGGTTTTCTCCATGAAACGTTTGTTTGTTTGTTTGAATGCACCCTTCGAGATTCGCAAGGCTGCAGCAGAAGGAGACGAAGACAGCTGGATTCTTGAAGACTTCCTCAGGAAGGCGTGATAATCCAATGGGTGTTTATCCAGGACTTCAAGAAGACGTTATAATCCGATGGGCGTTTCTCCAAGAGTGCTTCAGGGGCTGAAGACGACTTCAAAGGATTCTGGAGTAGTGAAGACTTGATTCACATTCTAATTTATGAAGAGTTTAATTAACCTCATGTGGTAACTATGACCCACCTGCATTAGGGAGGGGAAGGGGATGGGGAAGGGGAGGGGGAAGGAGAGCTGAGTGGAAGGGGAGGGTGAGGGAAGGGAAGGGGAGGTGGAAGGGGAGGGGAAGGGAAGGGAGGGACACACAAACAGACACGCAGCCCCAAACACACACACACACACTCATAAAGGTAGCCAAGGAAATTAATATAATAGATATGTGTGTGTGTGTCTTCGAAAGCTTATACTTTGTAAATGAAAGAATCTGGAGTTTACACAATCCCGTCATATTGAAATATAATACGAATAATATGAATATACGTATAGTGAAGTTGTATGGCTATTTTTTATATATATATATATATATATATATATATATATATATATATATATATATATATATATATATATATATATATATATATATATATATATATATATATATATATATATATATATATATATGACTATTTATCACATCACCGTGATTCATATACAATCAGAAAGCTACAAACGTCCTTTAATATACAATTCACTCTACCTCGAAAATAATATATTTTCATATATGTTACCGAAGGGGAATTTTTAGTTGATAATAAGTCCACCGTCCCATGGGGTCGAACCAGCGACGGACGAGGAATCAGGACTACAGTGACACACTAACGCTTTCGGCCACAAGAGAGGTATAAGTGAATAACATCTCCCATCATCTCACCCGCGTCGAACTCAGGTGTTTTGCGCTTGGAGACGATATCCACCCACCTCTGCCATGTTGACCGTAGTGCGTTTGTCGCACGTAGCCATATTATGACTATTTTACACATCACCGTGATTCATATACAATCAGAAAGCTACAAAACGTCCTTTAATATCCAATTCACTTACCTCGGAAATAATATATTTTCATATATGTTACCGAAGGGGAATTTTAGTTGATAATAAGTCCACCGTCCCGTGGGTCGAACCAGCGACGGACGAGGAATCAGACTACAGTGACACACTAACGCTTTCGGCCACAAGAGAGGTATTAGTGAATAACATCTCCCATCATCTCACCCGTCGAACTCAGGTGTTTTGCGTTTGGAGACGATATCCACCCAACTCTGCCATGTTGACCGTGTAGTGCGTTTGTCGCACGAGCCATATTATGACTATTTTACACATCACCGTGATTCATATACAATCAGAAAGCTACAAACGTCCTTAATATCCAATTCACTCTGCCTCGGATATAATATATTTTCATATATGTTACGAAGGAATTTTTAGTTGATAATAAGTCCACGTCCCGTAACAAACCAGCCACGGACGCAGGAATCAGGACTACAGTGACACACCAACGCTTTCGGCCACAAGAGAGGTATAAGTGAATAACATCTCCCATCATCTCACCAGCCGACTCGAATTGTTTTGCGATTTGGGAGATATCCACACCTCTGCCATATTGACCGTGCAGTGCGTTTGTCGACGCATTAGCCAGTTAGCGACGAGTTTATCACATCACCGTGATTCATATACAATCAGAAAGCTACAAACGTCCTTTAATATCTAATTCCACTCTACCCTCGAAATAATATATTTTCATATATGTTGCCGAAGGAATTTTAGTTGATAATAAGTCAACCGTCCGTGCAGCCGAATTAGCGGCGGACGAGGAATCAGGACTACAGTGACATGAATGCTTTCTGGCACAAGAAGAGGTATAAAGTGAATAACATCTCCCATCATCTCACCCGTGTCGACTCTCAGGTTTTTGCGTTTGGAGATATTCACCATTTTTGCCAGTTGACGTAGGCGTTTGTCGCACGTGGCCAGTTATGACTATTTATCACATCACAGTGATTCATATACAATCAGAAAGCTACAAACGTCCTTGGATATTAAAGGACGTTTGTAGCTTTCTGATTGTATATGAATCACGGTGATGTGATAAATAGTCATAATATGGCTACGTGCGACAAAACGCACTACACGGTCAACATGGCAGATGTGGGTGGATATCGTGTCCAAACGCAAAACACCTGAGTTCGACGGGTGAGATGATGGGAGATGTTATTCACTTATACCTCTCTTGTGGCCGAAAGCGTTAATGTGTCACTGTAGTCCTGATTCCTCGTCCGTCGCTGGTTCGACCCCACGGGACGGTGGACTTATTATCAACTAAAATTCCCCTTCGGTAACATATATGAAAATATATTATTTCCGAGGTAGAGTGAATTGATATTAAAGGACGTTTGTAGCTTTCTGATTGTATATGAATCACGGTGATGTGATAAATAGTCATATTACTACGTGCGACAAACGCACTACACGGTCAACATGGCAGAGGTGGGTGGATATCGTCTCCAAACGCAAAACACCTGAGTTCGACGGGTGAGATGATGGGAGATGTTATTCACTTATACCTCTTTTTGAAAGCGTAGTGTGTCACTGTAGTCCTGATTCCTCGTCCGTCGCTGGTTCGACTTCACGGGACGGTGGACTTATTATCAACTAAAAATTCCCCTTCGGTAACATATATGAAAATATATTATTTCCGAGGTAGAGTGAATTGATATTAAAGGACGTTTTGTAGCTTTATGATTATATATATATATATATATATATATATATATATATATATATATATATATATATATATATATATATATATATATATATATATATATATATATATATATATATATATATATATATATATATATATATATATATATATATATATATATATATATATATATATATATATATATATATATATATATATATATATATATGTATATATATATATATATATATATATATATATATATATATATATATATATATATATATATATATATATATATATATATATATATATATATATATATATATATATATATATATATATATATATATATATATATATATATATATATATATATATATATATATATATATATATATATATATATATATATATATATATATATATATATATATATATATATATATATATATATATATATATATATATATATATATATATATATATATATATATATATATATATATATATATATATATATATATATATATATATATATATATATATATATATATATATATATATATATATATATATATATATATATATATATATATATATATATATATATATATATATATATATATATATATATATATATATATATATATATACATACATATATATATATATATATATATATATATATATATATATATATATATATATATATATATGTATGTATATATATATATATATATATATATATATATATATATATATATATATATATATATATATATATATATATATATATATATATATATATATATATATATATATATATATATATATATATATATATATATATATATATATATATGTATATATATATATATATATATATATATATATATATATATATATATATATATATATATATATATATATATATATATATATATATATATATATATATATATATATATATATATATATATATATATATATGTATATATATATGTATATATATATATATATATATATATATATATATATATATATATATATATATATATATATATATATATATATATATATATATATATGTATATATATATATATATATATATATATGTATATATATATATATATATATATATATATATATATATATATATATATATATATATATATATGTATATATAAATATATATATATATATATATATATATATATATATATATATATATATATATATATATATATATATATATATATATATATATATATATATATATATATATATATATATATATATATATATATATATATATATATATATATATATATATATATATATATATATATATATATATATATATATATATATATATATATATATATATATATATATATATATATATATATATATATATATATATATATATATATATATATATATATATATATATATATATATATATATATATATATATATATATATATATATATATATATACGTGTGTGTGTGTCTGTCTGTCTGTTTGCAACACTTCCTTTTTTAAAAATATAGTATTCAGTATCTATGCATTGTTGAAGTCAATGGATCGGAATTAACCAAACATAAGCTACTTATCGATAAGCAGTCTTGAAGACAAAGGCATATTTTTCCAGATCAAACGTTTACAGTTTCTCAACGACATATACATTTTTGTTGATGCAACATTTGGGAGGGTCAATAAACAGTCACCTACGCGTGCCCCCTCATAAGGTCATACTTTTGGGCAAACTGCTCAGTTGACACCTGAGGGTCGTCATGTAAACGTTCCTCATTTCCTAAGTCTCTGCAACTCCATTTCCTGCACATGCAGTTCCATCCTAATTCCAGCACCATTCCCATTTCCCATAACTATATAGCGCATTTCTCACAACCCGCATCCTCCCGCCTTCCTTCATCTCCCATCCCATTCCCCCAACGAGTTGTTCTCACACATCCTTCGCCCATATCCTTGGGCGCCCCTTTGCGATGCGATCTCTTTGAGGCGAAGTGGTGCTTTATATCGTCCAGGTAGGCTATACTTTCATTTAAT
Source organism: Macrobrachium rosenbergii (assembly GCF_040412425.1). Taxonomy (NCBI): domain Eukaryota; kingdom Metazoa; phylum Arthropoda; class Malacostraca; order Decapoda; family Palaemonidae; genus Macrobrachium; species Macrobrachium rosenbergii. The sequence goes on along the minus strand of NC_089764.1, from coordinate 3,146,196 downwards.
TTACTTCGTTTATCTTTGTCTGTTACCAGGAAAACGTTATGAGCATTAAAATGGATCAGATTGTATAATTGCTGCCCGAACGATGCATTTGCAGGGAGTAAGAACCTTATATTACTATCTGTTTCAAAATGATGTATTAGATGCCAGTCTATTAAACTCCAGTTTCTTTTCGAACCTGTGCCATCAGTCAGTTCGGCTGCCTTCAGTGTTTTAACCTGTACCCTTGTACAAAACATATATTGCAATATGCAGCCGAAACGCACGTACATTCATACACACTGAACCACACAGTCACAAATTTAACAATTTACTTTTTCGCGCCATGGAAGAAGGCACGCTATTGAAGCAAGTTGTAGAATGACACAGTCAGACAAAGCAGTAGTCTTAGCTCAAAATTTGCGCACCAGTGTTTCATAAGTAGACTTAAAATAAGAACGCTAAACAATTAAAGTATTACCGCAAGACTAATAACTGAGCGAAAATGTCGATAGTCTAGTAACTCCTACTCATGTTGACATTAAACGACTGTTCATTCGACCTTCCTCATACCACAATATGCGACGTCACCGACAAAAATCTATTTTTCTAAAGAGCACATGAACATTAAATATAGAGGACAAGAACACCCTTAGAGACATCATCATCATCCTCATCGCTTCTGACAGGGACGAGATAATCAAGATTGTCATTTGTTATCAGAACAAAAAGGCGTCGAACCTTCTAACTGAAAATCCCTGGAGGATAATAAGCGTAGTCCACTAACCCCAATGTCCTGCCCAAGGATGCTCAACCATCCATGTAGGCATAAATAAAATGCACCCTTTGAGTGGATTTCATGTCGCAATCAAGATGTTTACATAAGGATGAGCTATGATGATAATCATGGTAACAAGGTCTATAGATTAAAGAGGTCTTCTCAACCCCGACCCAAAATATGACTGTTCTGCGCAGGTACAGACCGTGACGTAGGCCGGACCTATAGGTGCGGCCTTGACCATTTCCACCCAAAACATACCAAAGTACAGTGCGCGATGATCAGAGGACTTACGCCTTCCTGGAAACAAATTATTTATTATAATTTCGACACTAACATGAAAAACGATCTCCTTTTTAAATCGATTATTCAGGTTGAGAAAGCTGGGTTTCCTGTAGTAGCCATGGTTAGTGACTTAGGAACAACAAATGTTAGTTTATGGAATTCCTTAGGCATTGATATAGATAATTCTGCATTTGTTAACCCAGTAGATGATAACAGAGAACTACATGTGTTTGCCGATGCACCGCACCTAATAAAACTCATTAGGAATAATTTCTTTGATCATGGATTTGTATTGTCGGGAGATAGGTTTGCTCATTGTGGTTCAGTTAGGGAGTTAATTATGAAAAGCAAAAGTGATCTACGGACAGCACATAAGCTCTCTGAAAAGCACATCAATGTAATGGGCATGCAACGCATGAATGTTAAACTAGCGGTGCAATTACTGTCCGAAACAACATATAAATGTCTTCAGTACTTCGGTAACAAAGGTTTGCTTGAAGATAAGGATTGGGAAACCACATGTCAGTTTATTTGCCTTGTAGATACCTGGTTCGATTTATTTAACTCTCGAGTGCCTCGTGATAGGAAACCATCAAGAAATGCCTATGGGATGAATCTGGACATACAAATTAAACGTTGCATGATATGATTCGGGTGTCTAAAGAAATGAAAGTGATTAAAAGCAATAGGCTCTACCCTTTCCAAAAAGGCTTAATTATATCATGCAATTCGTTAATGAAGCTGCTGAGAATGGTCAAAGATAAATTTCAAACATCATATATTCTGACTTACAGGCTAAATCAAGATGGTCTTGAACACATTTTTGGCTGCATAAGGCAGATGGGTGCAGGTCATCAACACCCATCACCCGTTGCATTTAAGCACCGAATCAGAGCCCACATTCTAGGCAAAGAGAGCAATCTGTTAGGATCAAACTGCAACGTTGAAAGTTGCAATAGTGATATGACGACATCAACCTCATTTTCCAGCTTTCCTGTTGAACAAAGCGCATCCTATGTAGATGAAGAAACTTCTATCCAAAAAGAGCTAAGCCTGTCGGCTATGTTGTTTTGTTTGCCAGTGGAATTTGGTAATGATTTGCAAAATGATGACAATGTAGAAATGGAAATTGAAAAAGAAGAATTAGGAAATGCGATGGAAGATGGAGGCTTACAATACGTTGGTGGTTATATAGCTCGTAAGTTTCCTGAATATGAATTCCTTGGAACTGCAGCGACGAAGGGAGATGGCTCGTGGATTGGTGCCGTAAGTGCAAGAGATGGAACGCTGTTGCAACCAAGCGAGGAGGAATTTTGGGTGCATTTAAAAACAATAGAAAAAATTTTCTCTGTTATCGAGGGGAAAAATAATTAAAACCAGCAAAAGGCGCCACAGATAAACTGACTGATTTAATTAGCCAGTGTTTTAAAAACAATAACATTACATTACCATACGATGTTATTAAATTTTTTGTTAGATGTCGTACATTCTTTAGAATTCGTGTTTTGAACAGGAGTATTAGTTCATCAGGAAAAGCGCAAAATAAAATGAAAAAGCTCGCAGCGTGATATAGAACATAATTGAAGCATATACTTTGAATGTATCATTATTTATTTTATAAATTTAAACTGTCTAATGCTCAACAAATTTCAGTTATTTACATCATCAAATATATGTTTGGTTGTTTTAATGTAATAAAGTTATGTATTTGTAATCTTACTTTTATTTTCCTAAAAGAATGAAATATAAATCTCTGAAAAGATAAAGAAAAAAAAAAGCAAGTCAGAAAGAATAGTTCCTTTATTTTCTTATGGAGTTCCACAGCTACTCAGCCACGGCATGGTCCGAGTGACGTCACCGCTCTGACCCACCACAACTCCCACCATCCGGCTACCTGCGCACTATGGTGACCTGAGAAGACCTCTTTAATCTATAGACCTTGCATGGTAATATTCCAGAAAGAGTGAGAATCATACAGAGGCTGTTGACATTTAATCGACAGCTGATTCCTATGTATCCTTGATGCAAATCTTACTGTAAGGCAAACACTTTAAATGTCACTCAAAAGATATTTCGTTCTTTCACTATTTTCAAGAGACTGCATGGAACATTTACGACTTGTTTGAACGTCTCCTCAAAGGGCCGCATCTTCAAAACCACACGGTACTCGAGACTGCATTACTGTAACCTTCACATCATCCATGCGAAGATAGACCTGGATAGTAGAATAATTAAACTGTCTGTCGGAGGTGCCACCCGCTCGAATCCCTTTAGCAGTCGTCGCCAGTCGTGTCTGAAATTCATATGACCTTGCTATCGAACGATAGTCAACGTTAGGATGCTAGGTCGATCAATTTTGGTTATTTTTTTTTTTATCTAGCAATAATTTTACAGTAATTTCATATGCAACACATGTAAAAACTCATCTGCTTTGGACTGATGTATATTTTCTAATTCTTTTTTATGTGGAAAAGGTAACTCCTTACTAAGCACCACTAATATGTGCTATGTTTTGCTTTAGTGCTTCTGTATTTCAAAGCTTTATTTAGTGAAAAATGCATTGTAGAGACTTACAAAGTAGCTTTAAATTATTCTGTTTTATAATATTGAATAAAACAAGCAGATATAAATGACCGTTGATTTATGTTGATTACGGTCTTAAAATACTGAGCATTAGCTATATACGTATATTCACGGAAGTGTTTCTCATTTTGATGATGACCACTGCATTTACTTCTTTTTTTTTTTTTAGTTATAAGCATTTTTTCATATTAAAGTCAGTAATAGAGACCATACACCATATTCAAAAAAGTTTATAATTGAAAAAAATATTATCTTAACGAGACTGGCCATTGGAAGACAACACGATAAGAATGCAATATAGTGATTTCCAGTACTACTCACTGATTCATTTATGCAAAAGATCCACATATTCAATGTATTAATCAAAGCTTCAAGTTCTTGGTTATAAATATCTAGTTACACGAGAGTTCTTCATTTCTCTCTCTCTCTCTGTCTGTCTCTCTCTCTCTCTCTCTCTCTCTCTCTCTCTCTCTCTCTCTCTCTCTCTCTCTCTCTCTTGTTAACAAGATCTTATTAAATGTTTGTTAATATGGAATATTGTGTGTCGTAAATTGCTTATAGATTTTTCTGGGTTTTTAAACTGTAAAGAGAATATGTATGCATGCGGTGTGTGTGTGTGTGTGTGTGAGAGAGAGAGAGAGAGAGAGAGAGAGAGAGAGAGAGAGAGAGAGAGAGAGAGAGAGAGAGAGAGGAAATCTGTTTCCATTCCTTAAAACCAATTCACTCCGTTATTCATTTTAAACCATTGTCCCGAATATGCTGAAATATTTATATTCAGCGAGATACGATAACTGCCAAAGCGAATAATGAATATTGATGTCAACATATTACTACTGTGATAAAACATTCAATAGATGGCAGCAGCAGCAGTAAACGCTTAACCGGATGCATTTGAAATGACTTTGATTGTACCTCGAATACTTATCAATTGAATATTCAAGATGCATTTTTATGATGGTACGGGATACGACAAATACGACAAATAAATATTCTATCATCCAGTTGGCGCTGTTTGTTCGACGTCACAAAATGGTTTCGTAGCAGTATGTTTTTAAATGTCTCATTCTTTTCCTAATAATAACAATACATATTTTGCTCTGTCTCTCAACACTGATACACATTGTCACAAAGACCTTAGTTATCTTAATGACATTCACCTTATCAATAAATTGATCATCAAAAAAGATTATAGAATTTTATAAATAAGATTTAAAGACCAACCTAGACTGGGGCATATCTAAAATATATTGATGTTAAAAATCAGGAGTATACCTAATTAAAATTCTAACTTAAATTGCTTACAGTTATTATTACATGCACTTTTTTGTTAACAACAAGGAAAAAATCAATCACTTTTTAAATATGAAAATTATCATATAAAGGAATCATAAACCAACAGTAAACCATAATTATCGTTATGAAACTGCTTCAATTTTGAAACAGTTTCATAATGAGGAATTTTGTAAAAAAAAAAAATGCTAATTGATGAGTTCTAATGTTATTTCACATTACAAATGGAATGCTTTATGAAAAAATTTTGCATTTTTAGTATTAGGTGCTAATAATTTCCATCATTCCATTAATAGCTTTAAAACGGCAGCACAGTGGGTTATTACTGAGTCTCCAGTAGTAGAAAGTGAGGCGAGATCAGAGTGTTATAATTCTGTTTCACGTAAACTCGAAATTGCACATATACACACACAGTGGGTAACTCCATATTCCTCCTCTCGGTCACATATATTAATAAAGATATGTAATTAATTTAATGTAATCATCTAATGGTTAATTGTTTTTACATACAATTCCATGGAGTTTTCATTCTTAGATATTTACGAAGCAGCAAGCATACATAATATCCATAGGTTACGTAATCAATTGTAAATAATATATATATATATATATATATATATATATATATATATATATATATATATATATATATATATATATATATATATATATATATATATATATACGAGGGGCTTCAAAAAGTTCATAGAAAAGAGAAAAAATAAAAGTTACTATTCAAGTTATGATGTTTATTTTTCAACATATGATCCATCTAAGTCAATACATGTTTGCAATCGTTGGTACCAGCCTTTAAGACCATCTGCATAAAACTGGGGGCCTTGTGGTGTGAACCATGTCAAAGCAGCGTTTTTCACATCTTCAACTGACGAATATTTGATGCCTTTCAAGGATTTTTTCAGTTTTGGAAACAAAAAGAAGTCACTAGGGGCTAAATCAGGACTATAACGTGGATGCTTAATGATTTCCCACCGAAATTCAAGTAACACAGCTTGCGTCTTGCGAGCGCCATGAGCGGGGGCATTGTCGTGATGGAAAAGGACTCGCCGATGCAGCTTTCCTGGACGTTTTCCAGCAATTTACTTAGCCAATTTTCTCAAAACTCCTTCGTAATAATCAGCATTGATTGTTCTTCTGTTTTCAAGGAAGTCAACCAGCAAAATCCCCTTTGCATCCCAGAAAACGGTGGCTATGACCTTCCCTCTTGAACGTTCTGATTTTGCTTTGATGGGGTCCCTTCCACCCCTTGGCAGCCACTGTTTTGATTGAGTTTTATCTTCGGGATCATATTGGTAGAGCCACGTTTCATCACCGGTAACGATTCTATCTAGAAATGCTTCAGGGTCTTCATCCCACTTGTTCAAAATTGCTGTTGAAAGGCCTGCCCTTGGTTGCTGCTGATCAGGGCGCAACAGCTTTGGGACCCACCTAGCAGAAAGCTTGCTCAGCCCCAAGTTTTCCACTAGAATTGTATAAGCTGAGCCAACAGACATATTAAGGGTATCGGCAACTAATTCAGTGGTAATTCGCCTATCCTCTTCAGTCAGGTTACGAACTGCATCAATGTTTTCCTCACAAACTGACGTGGATGGCCTGCCACTTCGAGGATCATCTTCAACATCATCTCTTCCACTTCTAAAACGAGTTATCCATTTGTAGGTGGTTTATTTCTTTGGGGCATTATCCCCATAAACTTGCTGCAAAGCATCGATGATTTGACTGTTCTTCCAGCCTAGCTTCACCAGGAATTTGATGTTTGTTCTGGCCTCGATTTTGTTGGAATCCATGCTACTACTGGTACAGCGTTGTTACATGCATATGACAGTTCCTGCTCAACAGGGATAAAGACTATTAGTGAAATAACAAGCAATTGCAATGAAAACCAAATTCGTCCATAAACTTAGCAGATATGGATGTTTTCCATGAACTTTTGAAGCCCCTCGTATACACACACATATATATATATATATATATATATATATATATATATATATATATATATATATATATATATATATATATATATATATATATATATATATATATATATATATATATATATATATATATATATATATATATATATATATATATATATATATATATATATATATATATATATATATATATATATATATATATATACATATATATATATATATATATATATATATATATATATATATATATATATATATATATATATATATATATATATATATATATATATATATATATATATATATATATATATATATATATATATATATATATATATATAGATATCTGAATGTAACTAAACTTTTATGTATGTATGTAAACTTGTGCTCTATAGAAATGAACTGCTTGACTGATCTAGACAAAATTTTGCAATGGCACTCATTTGACCCAGGGAAAGTTTTTGCATAGGTTTCAAACCTATACCCATGCCTTCTGGGGTACTTTATTCACTGTGGCTCCCGGTGAAGACCTAACCATGGGATAACATTTTGGACTCCTGTGAAACCTGAAGTGTCGGGAACATAGGTTTGTACACATTCTTGCACAGTGTCAGCCTGAGTAGCAAGACGGGAATTGTGGCCAAGTTTAGAAAAATTTTCATGCATCTCCTTTGAATTCTTTTGACATGTAAAGTAATGCTTTTCTTTCCTCTGATTCATTACTTTAAATAAACAGGTTAATCACGTGTTACTTCCTTTCCAGGGTAAATGACCAACCGTCATTCAGAGTCTTCCCAGGCAGCACTGGGTTGGTCAGCTAATATATATATATATATATATATATATATATATATATATATATATATATATATATATATATATATATATATATATATATATATATATATATATATATATATATATATATATATATATATATATATATATATTATACTTCCCCATTTTAAAAATTTGTCTCTCAGCCATCAGCTTTGAGTGGGAAATTAGCAGCAGGAAAGATACCATGACACATTTCAACACAGGTAGGGGCTACACAGCCTCCCCCGAAACGCCTGATTGATAGGTGGACAATGCTGCTCTCAAGTCCCCATCGCGTGAATTGGAGTCTGGAAAATCGCTGAACCTGCAGGGGCGAATGCAGGATAAAGGGGCTACTATTTTTAACCTTACGGACTTAGCTATAAGGCCTCTTACTGTATGAACCTATTACTGGCTTTGGGAATTGCTTTCAGATTCGACCTATGCCTTTGTGTTTGCTTCAAAAGTACCCCAAGACGCCGAGCCATTCTGGGCCAACCGACACCTACAGATGCTGCTCTGCCACCCAAAAAGCAGCACACACATTAAACCAGTGCCTCATCTTTCTCTGTCTACTGGGCATGGTGCAATCGCCTGAGTATCCAGATCTACTTGCAAGAGCTCTGCATAGAACAGGTCTGGGAACGCAATCCCTTGCCAGTCACTATCCCTTCTCGTGAACTTCTTTCCACATTTTCATTATTTCCAAATTTTCACTCTCCTAAACAAAGCCTCCTTTATTAAAGCAAACCTACCAACAAAGTAGCTCATGATTCGCCCCTAAGCTCCAATCATATTAACTCAGTGATCAGAATTAGATTATTCCCTCCATAGTGTTACAAAAGGCTAATTAAATTTAATTGATCATTTGCTCCATGGGGTAGTTGACTTAGTGTGAGAGAAACTCCTTGTTTTGAATGCTATCCTGGAATTCTCTTCCAGAAATCCTGCTACTCTGCTTCCAAGCGATCGGTCCCAGCCTTGTGAACCAATTCCACTTAGAAGTATTGCCATTTCTGATAAGCAAGAGAGTACCAAATCGCAGTCCCCATTGCGCACAAGAGTCTGAGCTAAATTCAAGCTGTAGCCCCTAATAGAGTCAGAGATTAACTATGCCTTGCCTAACTTTACTTCACATCACATGTGCTTGCCTGCTGTATCATCAGCCTTTTCAGTTTAATTTCTTGATTGCTTCATTTGTAAATTAATTCAGTCTAACGTAACTCGTTACTCATTTCCCATGGCGACCTTCCACTCCCTGATTAATTACTGATGATTAAGGTAAGTCACACCTCTTTTCCATCTGTTTATTACATTCTTGGTGCCATCTATTGGCCCCTGAAGGCAGTTAATGATAAAAATCCCTGTACATCGCTCCAACAGACTCCAGAACGTAAACACATATATATATATATATATATATATATATATATATATATATATATATATATATATATATATATATATATATATATATATATATATATATATATATATGTGTGTGTGTGTGTGTGTGTGTGTGTATATATATATATATATATATATATATATATATATATATATATATATATATATATATATATATATATATATATATATATATATATATATATATATATTATTATAACTTACAAGAAGTCGCTGCACAGCGCCTCCCCCACCTAATTTACCCTTTGTTTATTGAGAATAAAGTCGCCGCTGCATGGCCGATCGTATTTGACCTAGAAATCAGAGCAAAGTTATCAACATTTTGATCTGTCCTTCTTTTTACCTGGAGCAGATATTGAGATGACACGGATAAAAAAGGGTAAAGAGAGGAGACTGAATGTCACTCCCTAGGCACCTTAGCCCAACTAAGCTGTTTAAAACCACCTTTTTATAGGCAAATTAAGCTGCCTGAGTAGTCTTTATTCGCGGGAAGCCTGGGAAGAGGAAACCGATCGCTGACCACCTGGCAAATGACACATCATTTACACACGGCCCAGCTATCAGAAGTTTCCACGTGGGCACGACGCGGCCGGAGCCCTTAAAAGGAAGAGACCGCAGTAGGCAGTAAGCAGTTAGTCTTGTGAGGAGTCGACGAGCAGTCGTAGGGGACAGCCATACACGCGGGCGAGTTTGCAGTTTGCTGAGAGACCGTTCATTCCCCCCGCCACCCCCCGTCCGACTCCAGACTCCAGTCATCCTCGAGGGACAGCGTGCATCGTCAGTGTGATCGTACCTCGTCATTCTTCGCCAGAGACCTGCTTCCCCTAAGGTAAAGTGCGAGTAAAGACTTTTCAGTCACGACAGTTTGCCCTTTAGAAAATCATTGGAGTGCCAGTATTTCACATCTGTCCTTGTGCCAGTTTATCCAGTGTCATTTTCAATGTCCTGTGTTCAGGTATAAAGTGGTCAGTCCTTCCTCAAGCCCTTGGCACCCTCAGTGCAGGCTCGAGTCCTATTCTGTGTTATATTGTTCCTTTACTGGCATGTAATGTGTAAATCTCTCTTGCAGAGGGACCCATTCGCAGTGGACTCATTTTGGACTGTGCCTTGCCCTTAGTCAAGACTCCAGTAGAAGGATCTTCAGGCGTTGCAAGCCCTTTATCAATTTACTTATCCATTTTCCCTTCTAATGCTTTCTTGCGTAAATATAATTCTTTGATTTATCCCAAGTGTTTACATAACATTTCCTTATGAAGTAGAGCCCTCAGCTCCTAATTTCACCCCTTTTTTCTTTGTTTTTTTATGATTTCCCTTTATATAAGTCAGAACTCCAAGGCCAATTAAATAAAGTTTCCGTTGCTGGCCTGTAAAAATACCATAAACCCTGGGAAATATGTAAAAATGGCGACCTGGCCTTAGATCTCGTTAAGCAGTTGCATTTTCCCCTCTATCGTTGCTTCACTGCATTTGCAACTCACCAAATCAGCAATTAGCAAAGCTAAGCTGGGTGCGAGACAAATTCCGAACCTGTTACCAAGAGCACAGACCAAGATAGTTCCATGTAAGTAATGTGTTTATCTTAGCAAAATTTTTTTTTATAATCGTGACTGTTCCTTGGAATTAGGAATAGGGACGCACGTATTCACTGAGAGAAGAGAACCGCCATATTAGATTCATTAATGCATGCCTTTCAGGATAGGTAGTTAGGAAATAACCAGTAATAACCATTCTTTGCTTCGAGGAATAGTGCAAAATTCCTCTGTGTTAAAATCTTTGCCATATTATTTGCTTCGAGGAATAGTGTGAAATTCCTCTGTGTTAAAATCTTTGCCGTATTCTTTTTGCTTCGAGGAATAGTGCGAAAGAAATTCCTCCATTTTAAATTTTACTTTGCATTTCGGATTAGTGAATTATTTAGGTGCAAATAAATTCCCATATGCGACAAGACAAAATCAGCTCGCATTGTTCTCTCTCAGTTTAGCTAATAACTCGAATTTAAACTAGGGTTAGGAAAGCGAAATCTAAGCTCTGCTTCTAGGGAAAATTACGAAGTCATCTTCACTGTTATCCTCTCGTACCAGACGGTCTATAAATAGACAGGTCCATTCACACAGAATCTGAAAATAACTCTGATGAGGGTCAGACGACCTTTCACCCCTCCCTGCCCCCTACCCAAGTGTGTACCCTCTTTTTCACTCATTCCCGAGCAGTTTCTTGTCCATACTCGAGCCATTCTCAGCAAAATTTTTTGGGGGGGCTTTTATCCCGTTAGTAATTTCTAAGTCCTAAGGGAAAAATCATATTGCCAAGTCCTACAGGGAAACCAAATAAAATTCTACATTGCACGAGGCAAGAATTTCTCAACCAAATTCCAAGTCCTAAGAGACTCCTAAAAAATTCTACGTCGCAAGAGGTGAGAATTTCTAATTCCTACGGGAAAACCAACTTCCAAGTCCTAAGAGACTCCTAAAAAAATTCTACGCCGCAAGAGGCGAGAATTTCTAATTCATATGGGAAAACCAAATTCCACATCTTAAGAGACTACTAAAAATTCTACGTCATAAGAGGCGAGAATTTCTAATTCCTGCGGGAAACCCAAAATCAAGTAATTTTGAGACCTTATATTAGTGTATTTCACACACATCTAAGCCCTAATGGGACTGATCATTCTAGTTTGTTAGAACCACGCCTTAATTTCACGCTACAGCTGGCCAAGTCCGAGCGTGACATAAAATCCAGTTACATCTTCCAAGACGCATATTAAAATTCGTTCACCACGAACAACCACATCTTACTCAGAAATTTTAAACTTTAACAAAGTCTCCTCAGACATACTGATCAACTGTCTTATTCAGACAGATCCATTCTCCTGCAGTCTGAACAATTGTGTGTTTTAAATTCCTGCAATTGAGTCTTTGCAGACAACCTGAGTCTTCTCAGATATGTTTGATTCGCTAGAGAGTCCAGTCCATATAACCATTATTTCAAGATGGCTACTGCCAGAGCCCAATAAAATGAGGACTTCAAATTCTACATGTCAGCTAGAAAGGACATGGGACTATCAGGGCAAGCTCTGAGAGACTGGGTTCAAGAGAGAGTGGACGATGCCCAGGCGAAGAGAGAGAAAGAAAGAATCGCCCAAGAGAAAAGAGAGGAGAAAGAACGTCAAGAGCAAGAGAAAGAAAGAATTGCCCAAGAGAAAAGAGCGGAGTTAGAACGTCAAGAGAGGGAGCTAGAACGTCAAGAACGAGAGAAAGAACGAATCACCCAAGAGAAATGAGAGAAGGATAGAGAGGAGCGAGAGTAACAGCGCGCTCATGAGCTTCAGGTGTTAGAACGACAGAACGCCACCCCACCTAATGTGGCGGGAATGAGTGCCCTCAGCCAAGCTCACTGGTTCATGCCAAAATGGATGGAGGCCGAACCTGAAGTATGGCTTCAGAGGGCCAAACGAGTCCTGGAGTGCTGCACCCTCTCCCCCGTGGAACTCTCCCTTATTCTCACTAAATTCCTGAGAGGGAAGGCACTCGTTGCCTACCACACCCTTTAGGCAGAGGATAGGGGAAACTAGGAAGCCGTACGCCAAGCAGTTACTAAGGCGTACGAGATTACCCCAAAGCGGTGGAGGAGACGCTGGAGAGAGCAGCCAAGAGAAGCAGGCCAGGCTTGGTTCGATTGGGCATACCATTCTGAGCGGGCATTAGCCAAATGGCTCGAGTCCGAAGGACCCACAAGCGCCGCCGAGGTACTTGAAAAATTTAAACTTGAGCATTTCCTGCGCTACGCCCCTCGTGCCCTCACCGCTCATGTAGTGGAAAAAGCCCCAGCAACACTCTCACCGAGTGTTGCCGGACAGCAGACATGTGGGAGACTCACCACCCTCAGGAAGGATCCATGGGGCAGAAGATAAATCCCCCGCCCCTCCTCGGAGGATCAAATTCGCATAAGAATGGGAACTCGAGCAAGCCCCTAACTTGCCATTATTGCAAAAAGACGGGGTATTCCTCTGAGCAGTGCCGAAACAAGAAAACAGTGCCTCTTTCTCCTGGAAAACCACCCAATAACTCATCTGCACCCTCCACAGGGGCAGCACGGAAAGACTTTAGCCAAACCTTCTGCACGGTGTGCAAGGTTTATGGCCATTCTCCCTCATGGGTAAAATGCCCTATCAATAACAAATCAAATACTCCCGCCGTCGCCTTGGCCGTCACAAATTCTAAGTCATTGGGCACTCCCGCCAAAGGCCCCATATATGTGGCCCCTCCCAGAGACAGCCACCCCGAGCACTGAATCACGGTATTCAATGACTCGGGTGCGCAAATCTCCCTCATACGAAGGGACAGAGTTCCCTATGGAGCTATCGTCAATAGACGAAAACTATTCACGATCGAGGGAGTAAATCAATTTAAAATGATACTCCCTACGGTCCAACTGAGAGTCACGAGGCCTCACCACTTAAAAATTTGCAATGTTGCAGTAGCAAGCCATCTCTATCCGGAAGCTATGACGTCATCCTGGGAAAGGACTTTCAGTCCCCACAGAAACCACGACAATCCAGTGGTCCACATTCCCCAACTCATTCCTCGGGCACGAGTAATCCTCCCCCTCTTCTCCCTCAGTCAAGACTGGCGCCCCCTGGGTACCATGGGGATGTGCAGTCCATACCAGTGGCACCTGAGTACGACGTACAGTGGCCCCATCAATCAGTCCCCGATCCAGTTCCAGCGCCCGGTCCTGCCTCTGCGCCAGTGCCAGGGCCCTAATCAGATCTCCCTCCCAGAGATGCCAAATGCCTGCCAGTGCCACTTGCATGCACCGAGCAGTGCCAAGCTCCGTCTGTCCTGACCGACAAGCACAAGAAACTTCTGATAGTGCCTGACTCTGCCTTAGTGCCAGCGCCAGATCACAACCCCAATCTCCATTCAAGGGAACCAACTCAGGACCCCCTCACTTCTCCCGGCCTGGCACCGCTACGAGCGTCAGTAAGAGAGACGGTTCCTCTCGACCACAGCGGAAGTTTACCTAAAGGTGCGGCCTTGCAACCCACGCCTGAGCTGGTAATTGATACCTGTGAGCCTCTCACGCCGCCCCAGACCGCCTCGTCTCTGACTCAGTCCATCGCTGACACAATTGCGAGTCAGGATTCTGCCATCTCTCACTTGGCCGATGAATACAAGAGCTGCGACGGATCATGGTAGAACTGGCGCCGAAAACTCCTGCGTCAGCTGTCGCAGTAGCTGGCCCAGGTGGCACTCCATGCTGCCCTCGGGTCTCGGGCCCTCCGCTTTCCCAGCCAAGGATGACTGTCCAAATAGGTGAGGTTCACGGTGGAATTACCACAGGAGTGGGAATTTCCGGGTAGTTTACAAAGAGCTCTTGAGCTCCCCTGGCACCTGTGCCACCATTTCATCTTTTGAAGGTCTTTGCACCTCTAATCCAGAAGAGGATGTCAAGTCCCTCCACTATCTTCTTCCGTTCCTCTGGAGCTTCTATCCCTTATCCTACTCTATTAATCTTTTCTTAAATTATCACCACAAGAGGCTATTAAATACGGGATACCATTCCCCTCAAAATGCATAAATCATTGAGAACAACAGAGTGGGAAGTGGCATGCCCTTGTGCCCCTACCTTGGCACAGGGCATGTGTGTCAGCTCCTCCTGAAGAAGTTGCGCCCTTTGGGTTCCCTTTTCCAGCCCTGAGGCTGAGAGATGGTCCGGGCCATAATTTATAGACGAAGGACGATAAATTCCCACATAACGCAATAAATACCTCACTTTATTACCCTTGGCTTTTCTGCCAACATCATTTACTCTTTTATTTATTTTTCTGTTTCTAAATGAGTCACGAGTCATAAACTCCTGCCCTTGTGATTTTAAATGCCCCCTTCGTAAAATCCTAGAGGTATGTTCCACCTTTAGTTTGTGGTTATGCTTTCATTTGTAACATCCTGTTAATTTGTCCCTTTGTTATTTTTTTTTTCTCTTTCCTTCTAACTCTGTTTTGTCCCAGAACCCCCGTCTTTTGTCTGTTCATCCAGTCATAACATTGAGTGAGTATCTATTTATAGCCTGTACTCGAGTTATGGGCAGTGGACACATAAAATTAGAGTGGTTTAAAGTTAGCGAATTAAAATTCGCGAATACCCTCGCTCGTCCACAACTGTCAAAACCCCTAGTATAAAGTTGTCAGCCGTCAACTGTCGAGTTGGCGAATTATGTATCGTCGTTACAATATCACGTAAAGGGGATGTCATTTACAAAGATAAACGCTGTGCCTTGTTTATTTAGAATTAAGGAACTTATATGTAAATTAATTCTTACATTTTGTCTCTTGCCTCAAAATTATCTTGTCCTCGTAAGCTTAAAGTAACGTATACCGTAAATTTGAAGAAATTAATGGGTCATGTTAAAGTAATTTTATATTAATGTGTTGGAAGTATTTTTCATTTTGCATGGGGATAGAGTAAAGTAAAAGCTTTTCCATTTCTTGTTGGGAGAAGAGTAAAGTAAACCAGCTGTGCCGACTTCTTGGATATCAACATACAAGCCTGAATGAAGGCCCATATGTTATCTTCCGTGAGGAGCTATTATAATTCACAAGAAGTCGCTGCACAGCACGCCTCCCCTCTCCACCCCACATAATTTACCCTTTGTCTATTGAGAACCACATGGCTGATCGTATTTGACCTAGAAATCAGAGCACGGTTAATAACGTTTCGATCTGTCCTTCCTTTTACCTGGAACAGATATTGAGATGACATGGATAAAAAGGGGCAAGGAGAGGAAACTAAATGCCACTCCCTTAAGAAGCTTAGCCCAACTAAGCTGCTTAAATCAGCCTTTCTTAAGGCAGATTAAGCTGCTGAATTGTCTTACCTTCGCAGGACCGGGGAAGAGGCAACGGGATTGCCGACCACCTGGCCGAATGACACATCGTTTTGCACACAGCTACCAGTTAAAGGCAGAAGTTTGCACACGGGCACGGCACGGCCGGAGTCCTTAAAAGGAAGAGACAGCAGTAGGCAAGAGGCAGTTAGTAGTGTGAGGAAGAGCCAAGCAGTAACAGAGGAGGGGACAGCCATACAAGCAGGTGAGTTTACAGTTACTGAGACACCATTCATTCCCCCCCACCCAACCCCCCCTGTCCGACTCCAGACTCCAGTCATCCTCGAGGGCACCGCCATATGTGTGATCGTCCCTTGTCCTTCTTCGCCAGAGACCCGCTTCCCATAAGAGGGACCTATTCACAGTGGACTCATCTTGGACTGTGCCTTGCCCTTAGACAAGACTCCAGTAGAAGGATCTTCAGGCATTGCAAACCCTTTATCAATTTACTTATCCATTTTCCCTTCAAATGCTTTCTTTTGTAAATATAATTCTTTAATTTATCCCAAGTGTTTATGTAACATTTCCTTATGAAGCAGAGCCTTCAGCTCATAAATTCTCCCCTTTTTCTTATTTTTTTCACGATTTCCCTTTACGCAAGTCAGAACTCCAAGGCCAATTAAATAAAGTTTCCGTTGGCCTGTAAAATACCATAAACCCAGGGAAATAAATATATATATATATATATATATATATATATATATATATATATATATATATATATATATATATATATATATATATATATATATATATATATATATATATATATATATATATATGTGTGTGTGTGTGTGTGTGTGTGTGTGTGTGTGTGTGTGTGTGTGTGTGTGTACGTGCGTGTGTGTGTGTGTGTGTGTGTATACACATATATATTGGCAGTATGTGATCCTTTTTCATTATGATTAAATTTAGTTTTTATTTAATTTGTTAAACCTAGTCTTGTAAGTTTCACTTGTCTTGGACCTCCTCTTGTGTATCACAATTGTTTGCTAGTTATTAACGTTTGTTTACTTTTCAAGGAGGTTGTGTGTGTGTGTGTGGTCCCTCCCCTGTGGTTTAGGGGGGTGACTTCGTAGCTTCTGTTCAAAAAGCAGGGAATTGTTCTCTGGACCTTTTGCTCTTCGGAACCTTTTTGCCTGGCTTGGTGAATAAAGAATATTACCGTGACTTGCTTCTTGATGATTGCAGCCTCTGTTATTAAATTCCACTTATCTTCAGAACTTGAGGATTTATGCTGGATCACTGCCATCTTCAAATTGGAAGACTTGTCCGGATTACCAATTGAGAGGTCCTTTCTGATTCACCGCTCCACCTCTGGTTCAGTTAGAAAGCCAGGGGGATCTCTCTATCCCATGGTAAGGTTTATATACCTTTGAATTATATCGATCACGGCTGTGGATTTTTTGTGGCTGCTTGGTTGGGTCTGAGCTGGTTAACCACCTTACTTTACTCCAGATGTGGAGGATACGCTTATTCTTCTTGAAGAATATAAATAAATTTATTCAAGAGGCTATCAAGTGACAAGTTAATTTATAGGAAAATTAGTTTGTAATTTGTTAGGTTTTTCTTTCTATGCGACCTCCTCCTCCTCCTTTCTGGGCCCCCTAATTTTTGTTTGAGTGTTTAATAACTATCCTAAGTGTAGGTGTGTTTTGGATTATTATAACGAGTGAAAGGGATTCATTTATTAGCTGTATTAAAGAGGTCCAGGTGTAATTTCTATCTGTTCATTCTTGTATTAAATTTATGGTTTTTCGTGGTGTTTGTTTACTCCCTCCCTTGAATTCATTCTTGCACTGTGTTTATTGCATTATGGTATGATTCCACCCTATTGTGGACTCCATATGTGCGGACTGTCACTCAATGGGCTGGAGTTCAATTCCCTGGCCGGCTGATGAAGAGTTAGAGGAATTTATTTCTGGTGATAGAAATTCATTTCTCGGTATAATGTTGTTCGGATTCCATAATAAGCTGTAAATCCCGTGATTCATATACAATCAGTAAATCCCGTTGCTAAGTAAGTAATCAGCTCAGTGGTCTGGTAAAACTAAGATATACTTAACTTTCTGGGTTATCTGGATACTTTAAGACGAAATATTTTGAGTAAATTTTGTAACAGGTTAAAACAAGCTGTTACAATATATATATATATATATATATATATATATATATATATATATATATATATATATATATATATATATATATATATATATATATATATATATATATATATATATATATATATATATATATATATATATATATATATATATATATATATATATATATATATATATATATATATATATATATATATATATATATATATATATATATATATATATATATATATATATATATATATATATATATATATATATATATATATATATATATATATATATATATATATATATATATATATATATATATATATATATATATATATATATATATATATATATATATATATATATATATATATATATATATATATATATATATATATATATATATATATATATATATATATATATATATATATATATATATATATATATATATATATATATATATATATATATATATATATATATATATATATATATATATATATATATATATATATATATATATATATATATATATATATATATATATATATATATATATATATATATATATATATATATATATATATATATATTAAATTTAATTTTCTTGTTTACCTTATCACATTTTCCTTTCACACAACTACATATCTGTGTGTGTGTGTAGTTGTGTGAAAGGAAAATGTGATAAGGTAACCAAGAAAATTAGAGCATGCTAAGCTGATGTAAATCTACATTAATATAAGGTAATGTTGTGAATCCAAACTTACGTTACTACCTGATTTTTCTTATGCAATCTGTATATCTCAGGATGTCGGCGGCTCGCCAGATTTACTCAGGAAAACCGCACGGGCCTTTTGCTCTCTACTCTGTGGCCGAAGTTCTTGTGTGGTAGGATGTGTTTAGAGTACATTACTCATGCTTATCCTCCGTCAGCACATTTTGCTTGTTCTGCTTACGAAAAGGCTGGTCTCTTTTTTATTAGTATGTTTGATATAAAAGAAGAACTTATATTTGCATGACAGGTATAAAGAAAAAGTTTTATGCAACAACAGAAAGATTAAATGAAGATCTCTCAGATTTGAGCTAATTTGGAGTGGTGCCTTTCCTTCGACATGGTTAAATGTTTGTTTTAAGTTCATATGTTAGAAATAGAAACTATTGGTTTTCGATGTTGTTCATAAGTTGTTGAACACTTCCTTCTGGTTGGGCTTGTGGTGTCAGAAGTAAATATATAGAGAACAGGTAATTTTACGCAATTTGAATTTGAAGCGAAAACCTTTCAGTCTAGCGTTTGTAAGAACAGATATATATGAAGAATGATAAGGAGAGAGAGTGAGAGGTCAGAGTTCCCAAGAGCAAACCTGCCCTTTAGAATCAGCTAATTTTATAAAAATGAACATTTCTTATTTGCTGCGCAAAACTATAATACCTCAAGATTATTTTATTCGTACTATATCTTAATTTTTTTTCTTTTTGCTGTGGCGCATCACATACGGAAATATTCATATTACTAGACACATGCCATAAGCTCTTAGAAACAGAAAATACATAAAGATAAAATGTTAGTAAGAGGGTAGAGAAACGCTGAATGGGATTTAAGTGACTTAGAAGTGTAGGAAAAAGAGAAGTAAATAAATGGAGAAACAAAGACAGAACACAAGAATTACAACAAAAATAATAAGCTCTATTATGCAGAAAAATATTTTTGCTGGAAAGGAATAAGAAAGTACGGTATTCTACCATAAAAGAGGCTATCTGTATCATAATATATATATATATATATATATATATATATATATATATATATATATATATATATATATATATATATATATATATATATATATATATATATATATATATATATATATATATATATATATATATATATATATATATATATATATATATATATATATATATATATATATATATATATATATATATATATATATATATATATATATATATATATATAAATATATATTATATATATATATTATTTGTGACCATTTACATTGATTCTTCATCCTATTTAACAATGCAAAGGGAAAATTGATCTGTTGCCTTGCAAAGGACATAGTGCAACAAATACTATGGTTTATGAATTTCGATAATTGTAGTCTCTTAATATATTTCGTCTATAAGTCGATCCAAAATCTCCATAACATCCTACTGTAGCTCAGCCAGAATTACTGGATATTGTTTTGCAAAGAAATATTATAATAAAAACTTTAGCAAGGTCACAAGGTGGTGCAATTCGTAAGCTTATTCACAAAAATGCTTCTTTTCGTCTGTTGACGATAAGTTGGCAATGCGTCTATTATTTCTCTTCGCCACAAAACACCCTTTTGTAGGATGAGATGTATCTCTAGACCTTTATTAAGCTCAAATGTTACATCGTATTCGCAAGTTTTGCTTACGTTTATAGTTTTACATTACTATTTAATTATCGATTCCGCACCATTTATGGAATTTAGATCTATGTTTAGTGATTTGCTTAGCCCTGGCTAATATTTTCAATCATGCACGTTGGTTCATATCGACGTTTAAAATCAATTCAAATTTAAGGTTTCAAAACCAGGTCATATTTTCCATAATTTTGTTGTCTATCATTATCTATCTATCTATCTATCTATTTATATAAGTTTTTATAAAAATTCTGCTGTTCGACCTTCCTGGATTATTTTAGTAGGAATATAATCCTAACAAAGACAAGAGGAGTTTTTCTGGGAAACGCAGGACGAGAAGCTGGCAGGAGCTAGTTGTGTGTTCAAAATTAACCATTCCTAACAGCTTATAAGTTAGTATTAGAGACCTATCCAACAGGGAGGTTTTCGCCAGGTCACCTCTAGTGAGGGTGTTCTTAAGCATTCCTTTTTCTCTGTACTATTTATCGGCGATGTTTTATCTTTTTTCAGACTGCTGGAGGCTATGGAAGGATCGTTGTTTACGAAAACACAGCAGCCTGTTCCGACCCAAGAAAGACAGAGAGAGAACACGGTAGTCGTAGCGAGCACATGCGCTTGTTCGAGCCCCCGCTTACTTTGTCGTTTGTCTTTTACTAAGTGAAATCCGACGTTATGCATTGTTCCAGATTCCCGGGAGTCCGTTGCACTGTGCAAGCAGCCTACGTGAAAAGTAAGTCTGGAATTGACAAGTATTCGCTGACCTGCTGGTATTTCTTCCACTGTACTTCCATTTTCATTTTCCCCTTTCCTCAGCCACTGACTAGAGATCCTGGTGGAACCCTATTTCCTGTATGAAGTCGAGTACATGAACTATAATTATTATTGCCTAGTGAGATTGCGTAAGCTATTCCCCTTGCAGTAAGTAGGATTTAGGGAGAGGTCAGTTATAAGTAATACTCAGCAAGCCTTGGAACCTGATCAAACCATTGTTTGGAGGAGGAAAAGCCTTTAATATACTAGAATTGCTTACGATAGAGCTACGAGAACGATCATCCATTGCGTTATAACTGAAGAAGGGAAAATATTACTGTGTCCAAAGGGGACTAATTGGCTCATGTAAATTCCCTCACCGTAACGGTGCATTCTTTCTTTTGCTGGGACTAGGTGGGTAATAAATGGGTTAGTTAATTCATTTGTTCCAGAAATAATCAAATTATTCAATAACATAGTTCTGACTGGTGACCTAATTTAACTCAGTTAATTGCCTGGCTTTTGGGGTAACTTTTGGCTTTAATTGACAGGATTACGTGGGTCTTAGGTAGAGCAGAGCTACATAAATTACAGTAATTAATAATTAACTTATCAGCCGAAGGACCCACGTAACAATATATAGATAGATAGGTAGATAGACAGATCGATAATGATAGGCAACAAAATTACGGAAACAGGACCTGGGTTTGAAACCCTAAATTTGTGTTAATTTTTAAACTTCGATATAAACCAATATGCATGATTGAAAATATTAGCCAAGTCTAAGCAATGGCACTAAACTTAGATAAAAAATTGTTTAAATCATACAGATTTCACAACAATCTGATCTAGATTCCATAAATGGTGCCAAAATCGATAATTAAACAGCAATGTAAGACTATAAAGATTACATGCAACTTACGTTCACCGTTGTTTCTTGGCTATTTAGGTTGGCACTTTGCTTTGAAAATCGTCTTGTATTTGAAAAATCACTGCCAGTTAAATGACGCAAGCAAAACTTGCAAATCCGATGTAACAGTTGAACTAAATAAAGGCTAGATATATATCCCATCCTACCAAAGAAAAAGAGAAATAACAGACGCATTGCCGACTTATTGTCAGCAGCCAAAAAGAAGCATTTTTGTGATTAAATTTACGAATTGCACCACGTTGTGACCTTGCTAAAATTTTTATCATAATATTTCCCTGCAAAACAATATCCAGTAATTCTGGCTGAGCTACAACAGGATGCTATGAAGATTTTGGATTGACTTATAGACGAAATGTATCAAGAGACTGCAATTATCGAAATTCATAAACGGTAGTATTTGTATTGCATATGTCCTTTGCAAAGAAACAAATCAGTTTTCCGTTGCTTTGTTAATTTGGATGAAGAATTAATGTAAAATTGGTTACAAACAATTAAAGAAACTAAATGAAGCAATTGTGTAATTTTAGAGAATTGGACAAGAAAGTCAAGCCTTTGACTGTCAGAAAATTCTGTTGACAAGTTGACTCGATGTATTTAGGAGCGGATGCCCTGTTGACATTTCGAGGTTCAGGAAGGTTTTATTTCTTATTCTCACATATTCTTTGTTCTTTTAACCAAATGTTTTCTGATAACCTTCTTCTGCTATTAAAATCTATGTTGTGTCTAGCCTGAAGGTTATGCAGTCGTATTTAAGAACAGCTGAAGTTTGTCTTAGAAACCGAAAGTCTAATTACTGTAGCTATTGTATACACGGGTGATTTCTCTAACAATAATAACTAAGGTAGTACGTTATCATTTATAATCATAGGGCAAATATTTTTTGCATGAATACTTAAGGAACCTATAATATGTATATCTGCTTTTTTCAAGTTCAGTAAAATAAAATCTTAAAAAAAAAGTTTGCAGGCTTCTTAGGACATAAAATATGAAAAGATAATGTAACTATAGAGGACATCAAAGAATAAAAAAGTAACATTGCTATTCCATGCTTTATTTAAATTTCATGATCAAACGCAGGAAGCGTCGCAGTAATCAAAATTCAAATGTCACTTATCGTTGTAATGTCATTCATTCTTTTGTGCCGGTAACATTAAAGGTCAGTGCTTGAGCGGGGGAACATCTTTTGCACTCATTCTCTGTGTCATCCCAGAAAGGTTTATAACTCAAAATCAAATCTTACCCCGTGACAGATATACAAATACAGACAAAACATATGAAAATTTTTTTTGACGTTACCTTTTCCTTCATTTTTCTGGGTTTATCCTCATTTTTCACTTGACACTCCACCTTTTCTTCCAGGTGCTGTGAGACGTATGGTTAACCTGCAACAATAACATCAATTTTTTATCAGAATTTACGTGAATTTTAATGATGATTTATGAGAATGATTAATATAATTGTTCATTACCTCAATAAAATCAACATTGAAAACCTATATCGGTTTAAATGTGGTTTACAATTCTCCCCACGGAAAAAAGTTATAACAGACCAAATGCTTCTGTGACACACACACACCCTTATTAAAAAGTTACTCGCAACGAAATTGCCTCATTTTTTCAGTGGTCATTTTAAGACAAACATATCTTAATCATACCTTGCCAATAAAATACAAATTCTCAAGTAACCTGTGGTATTACCATCATCATATCTAACTACTTTACCCACAAAAAAACTTTATAGTTACAGAAACAACTTTGGAGATCAAGAACTAATTCGTTGATGAGATGAAACAAATCCATCACCATTCGCGCATGTGTATTTGCAGACTAAATGCTCTGTGATAAAACTACCCTCTCATTAAAAAATTACTTGCGACGAAATTACCACATTTCTTCAGTGTTCATCTTATGTCAAATGTATCTTAATTGTACCTTGCCAATAAAATACGAATTATTAAGTACCTTCAGGTATTACCATTATCATATCTATAATTAATCCACTAAAAAATCACCAAATATCGACAATTTCTCATATTAGACCATTCAGACTTCAGCCTTCACGTTCCCTAAGAAACATCAGAGGAAACGGAAACGCGTTCGTTAACACGTGCAGGAACCCGAAAAGTGTTGCAGCTCTCTTTACGTGTCTAAAATTACCATCCTGATAATAATTTAATATCTGTATAGCCAACGGACACTGTATCTTAATAACTTATGGATATTCTGAAGCTCTTTGTCAAGCTGAAAGCCTACCATCTTCGTTTTTATGTGATGAAGATCGCATACCTGTCTTGAAAACGAGGTGATAATTAGGAGACTGAACGGGCCCTGGTTAACTGAAATTATGCGCATGCCCAAACCACACTTCGCCCCTGTACAGTTACTGACATGTCTTTCATCAGTTACGGTTGTTTTTTCGTTATTGCTGTGAAATCATACTGTTAAATTCTGATCTGCCTGAAAGGTAGAGAGAGAGAGAGAGAGAGAGAGAGAGAGAGAGAGAGAGAGAGAGAGAGAGAGAGAGGAAGTCTAACGTTAGTACAGGGTTTCATTGACGGTGAGGCAGGCTACTGTGTAATATTCGCTCCAGTTTTTCTTCCAGGAGCTGTCGGATGTATGATTAACCAGCAACAGCAAATCCCCAATAACAATTTTTTTATCAAAATTTACTTGGATATTAATCATAATTTATGATAATTATTAAAATAATTATTAATGCGTCGATAAAATCAACATTGAAAACCTATATCGTTAATTTCTATAAGTACAGATACAATTTCGATCATTTCGACAAGTAGAACCAAGACGGAAGAAAAGCCTTCCCCATCCGCACATGCATAGTATCTACCGACTAAGACCAACGTGCAAGATGTACAGTATATATTTTTTTTTTTTTTTTTTTTTGTTCAAATGCGATTTTCTTCATTGATTCGTTCGTTCCTTTTTCGTTTTTACCTCCTGAATCCATTATAACGACTGCTTCGTAATGTTGCGGTGACGTATTTCATTATGAAGTCAGTTTAAATGAAGTTTGAAATTAATTAATGGCCAGTTTGGCAACAACACTTCACTGCATGCTTAGCATTCATGATTGCCTTTGGTGGGGACAGGGTAGGTAGGGGACTGGGGGGTATGGGAGCCACTGATTCATATGGATTTCCTCACGGTGGATTTGCATTATAATAATAATAATAATAATAATAATAATAATAATAATAATAATAATAATAATCATCATAATTTCAACTTAATAGTTATAAGAAAACTGTACAGTTTTTCATAATAATAATAATAATAATAATAATAATAATAATAATAATAATAATAATAATAATAATAATAATAATACGTCTTGTTGAAAAGGATGGCTGTATTATGCAAATTTATCTTATACTGGATCTTTTCTATATTCCTCATAATTAGCTTTTCAGGCTCAGCGATGTTGTTCAGCAACTGGCCAATATTCATATCAGAAAAGGGATAGTGTGTGGAATGGGGGAAGTCTTTTTGCAATATTCAATCAGAAATCTGTGGATTCCTTCATGGTCTGGATTCAGGTTCTTCTACTTCAGGTTGTGGTACTATCGACATGGTTCGACTAGCTCGTTGGCCATCCTCTGGACGTGGTTGAGAAGGATCTGGAGAAACAAAGAGCTTGGGTCGGTGCTGAATTATGATTGGCTGCCCAGGGCAGGTCATCTCAGGGGAAGCCTTCTCTCCCATGTTGATGTTCGGGGCTCGTCTTGCGTGCTAGCGGCATTGTAGTGCTGGCTCGGGATGAATGGGAGAATTTTGATCCTCAGATGCAGAATTTTGATTTGCTCGTTCACTATGGGGGTCGCTCGATGTGCAGGTATCCTGGCGGTCGTGGGGAGGAGAAAGGTTTCTTATGTAATGTTGAGGGTTGGTTTCTCCTTCCCAATGTGCAATGCTTCCAAGAGGCTCAAGCGGCTGTGGTTTGTATTTCGGTCATTTCCATATTCATGATTATATCTTCTCTTGCAATTCTCTGGTTATGGGTAGTACTGGCGTGGTTAAAGATGGCTCCCTCTTGGGCGTTGCAGCAACTCCTCTTGGAGAAACGCATGGTGGTCATACTGATGTAAGAGCCGAGGCATCCTCGGATGGGGCAAGAGCACCGGTATACCAGGTTGACTTTCTTCAAGGGGTCCTGCTGAGGGGGGGCTGGGTTGTTGCGCATCACCAGGCTGCTTGTCTTTTGCTCTTGTAATAAATGGCCAGATGAATATTTTCATTGGAGTCAGCGGGGCAGACTTTATCCTTGATGATGTTTTTGAGGGCACTTTTATCTTCTTTATATTTATGATGAAATTGTCCTTTATAGAAGAGCTCTATGCATTCAGGGGCATTGGGGTGAAGTTCCTGCCAGTGCCATTTATCGATGTTCATCTTGATAGACTTGGTTTGAGTGTCCATTGTCGACGAGGATTTGGGCTACACGTTCCATCTCTTCGTGTGTGTCATTCCAGGAGGAGCAGTGCGAGAGGACCCTCTTGACATAGGTGCTGATGGTGGAGCGCTTATACCTCTTGGTGCACTTGCTCGCCCAATTCATACATATGCCCAGTTTCGTCTGCTTCATGTAGACCTTCGTAGACAAAGAGGCCTCTCTCTGCTCCACAAGGACGTCAAGGAAGGGGAGGCAGCGATTTTGGCTATGTTCAGTGGTGAAACTGAGCCAGCTCTGGTTATGGAAAGCATGCCTCAGGTTCTCGATCTCCTCTTGCAAATTGGAGCTGACGAAGGTATCATCGATGTAGCGCACATACAGCCTTGGATGGTCTATGTCTTTGAGTACCCTTTGCTCCACAGTGCCCATATAGAAATTGGTGAAGATCGATGAGGTGGCGATGGGTTCTCCCCTAGGAGTCCTTTTCGCCAATTTCTACATGGGCACTGTGGAGCAAAGGGTATTCGAAGACATAGACCAGACAAGGATGTACGTGCGCTACATCCACATATAATCCACAGACATTTCTTCATGAAATACGATATTCCGTTGGTCAAGTCTGTAGACCAGGATTAAGTTCAATATTTCCGGAAAGAATCAGAAACATTAAAAAAAAAAACATTAAGGAACATTTGCAAACTTAACAAAAATAACAGGGGAAATATACACATGTCAAATCAAAATGGAGAAGTGCATGAAAATACAAAGACAAAATTATCTCTGGAATTAAACTGGGTAACCATGAGGAGCCGATACACCCAGCAAGGACAACTACATCTTATTTGCCAGACAGTGGAGGAAGGACAGTACTTATGGCTTTGAAAATTAGGTCATGGGTAAAGATAATGGAAAACAGAAATGATAAGGACAAGGCATCTTCTCGTTAAACCACCAGGCATCCTCAGGTCTTCTGCTTAGCCTGCTCTACAGACCATCTGAAAAACAAAATGAAGAGGAAACTGACAGATAAGTGTGCTTAATTGTACTCCCAAGCACGAGAAGTTCAATCCAAGAAATGGAGGACCTCAGTACAAATGCTAAGGGGCCGTCCATGTTTGATGAACATGGTTTATTTCAGAGTGGTCTTCTCCTGGAAGAGATTCCTGCCAGGCTAGTTGTCTTCTACACAGCAGAAAAGTGAGATCAAAGAGGATAGGCAGTGTAGGGTGTTAGTGTTGTCAAGTGTATGTCAGCAGTAAGGAATATGTAATGTAATGAATATGTCAGATATTCTGAGTTGAGTAGGCATAAAAACAAAAAACAAAAATTTCCGAGACCGGAGAGGGACCGAACAACAGACTGTACTATCCATCCTTAGAAGGGACCTTAATCTCTCTAGTGGTAGTATCTCAACGGGAGGTTGGTGCCTAGGCCAACCCACTACCTGTTCTTATAATAAGGTTTTATCCCCCAAAATTTCCAGATGTTACATACACGTGTAGTTCTAGATTCACAAAGAAACCATCTCATTTTGCACGGCGGTAGCATCACTAAAATCGCCTCCGCCGCCACCAAAAAAAAAAAAAAAAAAAAAAAAAGAGAGAGAATAGCGTACCAACTCTCTTAGTAAAATTTTCGGGTAATTACTTAGATTTAGTGTCGTCGACCCATTTAGAAAATTCAATGGATTTTCTGGAGAACTTTTGAGGACGTAGAGAGTCTTTCCATAATACCATCAGTTTCGAAGCAACTTCGTTATTTACAAACATTTCATTGCATAAAGTACTACAGTTTATAAAAAAAAAAAAGGAAAAGGAGTGACCACATTTCTTTTTCAGTGCATTAAAATTTGTATGTTAATAAGGTTATGCGCGAATGACTCGTATTTTAGTTATAATGGTAAGACATACAAACAGATATTCGGAATAGCTATGAGTTCCGCACTATCCCCCTTTAAGCTCTTTCATATAGAGTATATGTAATTTTACGAATGTTACTGCTGTTTATTAATTGAATGGAAAATGAATAATGTGGATGAGATAGGTAGGCAATATTTTTTCCTCTTTAAAACTTAAGTATGATATATACATGACTAAAAAATTGATATTTTTGAACTATCTATAGATTTCACGGTTAAAAAGAACTTGAGTCAACATAAGCTTTTCTCTAGGCTTGAGTGAAACAAAATATTATAGGTTTGATGTGAAGTATATGGAAAAAATCATTCACGCACGCACTTGTATTCACTATTATTCGGAGAAAACAACCATTATTTTCCTTTTCTCCGATTAATTAAAAATAATTGCTATTATCAGTAAAAACTGAGGTGGTTGCACACCGGAACTGTTTTTATAACTTATTTTTTGCCCTTGTCATTCCCTCCTCCTCGGGATATAAAGTGCTATGTCGAAGATGGTATCATAAGGAGGAACCATGAAGAAGTGCGTGGAGACTGTTCAAAGTAAAGAATCCCTCATTTCGTCAATAGACATAACTGAGAACCTACCTAGTATCTGAAGCCAGTGTATCACTCTGCCACGACAAATCTTATTTCTTAGACTGTTCATAAAAGTATCCAAGGAATGACCCTCTTGTCCACTACCAAGAACTGGATCTCGCAAGTGACGTTAACAAAATAAATAAACAATACGGATATTGCACATTGAAAAGCATCCCCAAGAACCAGCCCCTAAGACGACACCGACGGCGGTCAGCCCTCAGGAGAGTGGCCGCCCAGGCTACATACCAGAAAGCTCAGGGAAGAGAGAGAGAGAGAGAGAGAGAGAGAGAGAGAGAGAGAGAGAGAGAGAGAGAGAGAGAGAAAGAGAGAGAGATAAAAGCCTTGTGCAAGAATCACATAAACACTTCTCAACCCATCCTCCCTTTCAGGTGGATGGAACCTGCTTAATGAATCTGAAGCTTTAACTATTCTAGGTGTAACTTTTGACTCACATCTAACTTTTGAGAAACACCTAATTAAAGTTTCAGCAAATGTCGCACGGAAGTTAGGTATTGTTCGTGAGGCCTCTTATATTTATTACAGTGATAACGTCAGTGCAATCTGTTGTAGGTCGTTTGTACTTCCTTTTACTGGAATACTGTTCTCCGGTGTGGATGTCTGCTCTTCCCAGAGCTTTATCTCTTTTAGATAGAGTGGTTCGTGGTGGTAGGTTTCTGTTTCCTAATAGTAGCAGTTATGACTTGGACCATCGACGGATGGTCTCTTGTTTGTCACTTTTTCATAAGTCGTATTTCAACAGAGATCTTTCACATTCACAATTGATCCGTAACCCCTTTACCTGCCGACAGCAACTAGGTTCGCTGAACTGCACCACCAATATGCAGTAACTGTGCCCCGCTGTCGAACTTCTCAGTTCCAGAGGACCTTTATTCCTCACACCTTTAGACTGTGGAACAGCCTCCCAGAGGATGTCGTGCAATTGGAACTTCAGAAGTTCAAGCGAAGATGCAATGTATTACTACCATAATGTTATTCTTGCATATTAATATGTTATCTATTTATTAATTTATTTTTTTTTTTTTAATATGTGCGATCTCTTCTTTACGTATTTCCCTTTGCCTCCTCTTACTTCTTCCTAATGAACACTATACTCTTTGGAAGCCTGAATTTCAAGTCAGTGGCACCTGTGAGCTTTTTCCAAATGAATAGGATTTATCTTCTGAATAATAATAATAATACTAATCCAACTATCGTTCCACTGAGGACACCACTCTGTTATGGCCATGCACAGAGCAATAGGAACAAAACGTCGACAGTTTCTTTTTCGTCGAGATGTTTGCCGTTAAGCAAATAAAAGAATATCTGATTATAACCATACCATACGGACTTAACAAAGAAGTTAACTTTTGACAATTTCTAAGTGATAAGACAAATAGATAAGGTAAAACATTAAAATTAACGTTGGTGATGCAGCGATGATATGTAAAGAAAAGTGAGACTGCTTCTGGCATTATCATTGATAATGGTAAAAATCCTTTCAACTACTGTATGAGATGCCCACAGTGAAATGAATACAATTATACTTGATCATAAAGTAAAAATTTTTTGGCATACCACTGGTTTATATATATATATATATATATATATATATATATATATATATATATATATATATATACACACACACACACACACACATACACACACACACACACACACACACACACACACACACACATATATATATATATATATATATATATATATATATATATATATATATATATATATATATATATATATATATATATATATATATGTGTGTGTGTGTGTGTGTGTGTGTGTGTGTGTGTAACTGATCACGAAGGTGACCTTTGAAAGATGGGTCAGCTGTTCGAGTGATCTTTGACTAGACACAGCATGCTTGGGCGTTATTCGCATACCACAAGGAGTCAATGGTCGTAGGAGCTCCTTGGTGATAGGACACGAGGAGTGGAAAATGCAGTTTCAGCTTAGAACATTCTAGAAGGTGAACCGGTTATAAAATTGGATTTGAAGAAAGCATTCAAGTGGAGTACGTGTGTGTACGTGTACCTCGTGACGCCCCACAGTGTAAGAGGCGTGTCTTACCGTACTTTGACCTCGAATGATGTCACGAGAGTGTGTTCATATGTGCATTGCAAAATGAATATAATGGGAATGATCATTGAAATATTGGGCACTGCGATCCGTTATTGGTATAATTTAACATGTGAACTGTGCAAAGGGAAGCACACACATGGAGACTGTGTTCCAGAGGACTTTTGTGAAGTGACTACAACTTATAAACATTTTAGATCTTTTTTTAAGACTCTGGAAAATTCTATCCATGTTGCAGTGAAATCTTGTTGTTATGCATTTGTATTTTGTGAATTTGGTTTTTAATATAACGCTGTTCTTTTACACGTATTCCTTCCTCCTTCCGTCACGTTCCTCTTCAAGGAAGGGAGTGGTGTGACATTTTTGAAATGACCTGATTCTATTAATTGACCTGTTTATGATTTGAATGACATGAGTTATTGCTGTATTTCCTTAAATAATTGGGTGTTTATGATTTTGGACTTTATTTCCTTAGAAGAATTTTGATAGTTATGTTGCATCAATCGTGTTCATTCTTCGTATATTTTGTAAGTTATTTTCGTTATTATTTGACAATAAAGGTTTACTTTTGCACCTGGTATCTCATTTCCAGTAGTCCTTAGAATTTAGTTAGGGAAAGGTATAACATATGATGTCGGCTCACGCTACACGCTATCACTCAATATCTCGGGAAAAGCGAGATACCAACCTCTGTTCTTAAAACGGAGACTTAAATAAAGTATAGGCTTCAGGATCGGCCTATTATATATATATATATATATATATATATATATATATATATATATATATATATATATATATATATATATATATATATATATATATATATATATATATATATATATATATATATATATATATATATATATATATATATGTGTGTGTGTGTGTGTGTGTGTGTATTTCTCAAGACCAAGGTTATTAGTGTTCCGTTTCATCTATTGTTTACAGTCAACAAAATTTCTTTTGCCCTTCGTGACTTCATCATTGCTGCTTTTGTTGTTTGAGATTAATCTAACAATACATCAACGCTGGCTCTTTCTCCTAGAGCAACCAGCAGGTGAAGTGTGTGTATATGTGTGTGTGTGTGTTTGTGTAGATATAGAGAAATTTATTTGTTTTGCAATCCCAGCAATAATAGTATTATTATTATTATTATTATTATTATTATTATTATTATTATTATTATTATTATTATTATTATTATTATATTATTGTTATTATTATTATTATTATTATTATTATTATTATTATTATTATTATTATTATTATTATTATTATTATTATTCAGAAAATTAACCATACTCATATGGAACAAGCTCACAGGATCCATTGACTTGAAATGCAAGCTTCCAAAGAATATGGTGATCGTTAGGAAGTAAAAGAAGGTAAAGGGAAATGCAAAAAGAAGATCTCACTTATTAAAAATAAATAAAAATAGATTAATGAATTAATAAATAGATAAAAATGTATTAAAATGCAAGGAGAATAGTATTAGGGTAGTGATTCATTGCATCTTCGCTTGAACTTTTGAAGTTCCAGTTGCACGACATCCTCAGGGATACTGTTCCTCAGTCCAACGGTGCGAGGAATAAAGGTCCTCTGGAACTGAGGAGTTCGACAGCGAGGCACATTCACTGTGTAGTGGTGCCGCTGTTCAGTGAATCTGGTTAGGAAACAGAAACCTACCACCACGAATCACTCTATCTAAAAGAGATAAATCTCTAGCAGAAGCAGACATCCGCACCGGAGAACAGTATTCCAGTTAAAGAAGCACAAACGACCTAAAACAAGTTACATTGATTTTATCACTGTTATAGATATATTAGGCGTTATAAACAATGCAGTTCTTCATTGGAGGGGTGGTAGAGCTTTCGGCTGGCACACTGTTGGCCCAGTGTTCGACTCTCCGAGCGGCCAATGAAGAATTAGAGGAATTTATTTCTGGTGATAGAAATTCATTTCTCGTCATAATGTGGTTCAGATTCCACAATAAGCTGCCACGGAAAAATAAATCTAATCCTTCGGGCCAGCCCTAGGAGAGCTGTTAATCAGCTCAGTGGTCTGGTAAAGCTAAGATATACTTAATTTTTTTTTATGAACAATGTCTAACTTTCGTACTGCATTTGCCGAACTTCTCAAAAGTGATATGTAGTCAAAAGTTACACCTATAATAATAATAATAATAATAATAATAATAATAATAATAATAATAATAATAATAATAATAATAATAATTTAGAGAAAAAGGAATAATGATTTAAAAAATCAGGTATATGCTAATTAATTCTGTCATATTGCCTCGTCACCCCTCAACAAGTAAGATTGTCTGCATATCTTTTAGAAATTGCTTGACCCCACCCAGGTTCGTGATATGGCAGGGTAGCATGTACGTAAATAATAGAGTTAGATTAGTGTGGTCCACATGATGACGTCAGATGTTTGCCCAGTAACGACAACAGCGGCATATAGATGTCATTCCATTCTGCAGACCAACGTTACACTTGGGAAGCCAATTTATGAAGAGTGGGGTTACTGACAAAGATTATGTAGAAATGAATTTTAGTGAAGTATTACTGCCGAGAAAAAGATTATTCAAGAATTAACCAAGTGTTTACATACCACTTAACAAAAAAATATTATCACTATAATTTATCTGACGAAGTATATATTTGTTTCAATTATACGGCCAAAAAAATTGTTTGAACACCGAATAAGTCTGTTTTACTTGAATTTTTCAAATGCATGAAACTTCATGTTAACTATGAATTAAAATTTTCATCGTAATGGTAATTCAGTGCTTTCATCAAAAACTCAACAATATGATACCTAATGTGCTATTAACAGCTCTTTGTTCTGATTGACAATATTCACTAATAGCTTCCTTTTTCTTTTATTTAAGAATTTACTTTAATAATCACTCTCTGGATGTATATATGGTTATTTCTTTTCATAAGTTGTTTCACTTGAGGAAGTAAAAAAGTTAGCCAGTAAAAAATTCAGAAGAATTCCGTTAACGACGACTGACGGAACTTGAATATCATCATGGTGAAAA
>NC_089764.1:3094417-3104417 GCF_040412425.1 Macrobrachium rosenbergii | reverse complement strand
TATATATATATATATATATATATATATATATATATATATATATATACATACATATATATTCCTGAAACCTAAAAAGTAAACAATTGGGGCTTTGTCAGCTAGAAGCACGAAGCACCAGATACAAAAATAATGACTGTTCAGAATTTCCATCTTTCTATGTACTAGGCAAATGTTGGTGGCCTGGCTACGTGGCTATTGGTCGACACAGTCTTCTCATGACATAACAACCAAAGACAGAAGGATCTTCTTCAATTTTGGGTGGGTGTCAGAAGGAAACACGTGTGATGTATTTCGCATCATTTGACTGTTTGTAGCCAAGGAATATGAGTGTAAGTGTGCCTCCTAATCATGCGGACGTTTTATGTCACATTTTATTACAAATTTAATATAAGCATAGCAATGTTTAGACGTAATTCACAATGCCTTCTTAACTTCTCGATTTCATCACACTTTTTGGATATACTGTTAACTACAAAGCCTAAGATATTAATGGAAGAATATGAAGAGGTTCTGAAGTCTATAGCAGTATTAGAA
Source organism: Macrobrachium rosenbergii (assembly GCF_040412425.1). Lineage (NCBI taxonomy): Eukaryota > Metazoa > Arthropoda > Malacostraca > Decapoda > Palaemonidae > Macrobrachium > Macrobrachium rosenbergii. Next base: position 3,103,883 of record NC_089764.1, on the reverse strand, counting down.
CCCGCATTCAGAGCATCATTAGTGTTCACGTTACCCACCTGACCACGCGAAGATCAGGTAGCTAACCTCATTCTGATACTCCGGTTGCGGGTAAGAATCTTGCCACGGACTTCAGAATCTAATCGTATTCTGCCATTTAGATCTTAGGCTCTGCAGTGACAAGCATATCCCAAAAAAGTATTAAGTTATCGAGAGATTAAGCGGGCATTGTGTTTATTACAATCTCATAAGCATGTGGTGCAAAGTTTAGTAGGTTTATATATATATATATATATATATATATATATATATATATATATATATATATATATATATATATATATATATATATATATATATATATATATATATATATATATATATATATATGTGTGTGCACACCCACACGCATACACACACACACACACACACACACACACACACACACACACACACATATATATATATATATATATATATATATATATATATATATATATATATATATATATATATATATATATATATATATATATATATATATATATATATATATATATATATATATATATATATATATATATATATTTTTATAAATATTACTGCTGTTCGCCCTCGATGTATTTAGGTGTAGGAATATTAGGCCAATTGACCTCGACAGAGAACATCTCTGCCACGGGTAGGGTAGGCAATTTAAAATAACAATCACCGCCCTTTAGACAAATGGCGTTGCATAGGCTGGAAAGTTTGTAAACAAAATATGTTAGGGCATTAGGGACCTAAGCCTCAGAGAGGGTTTACGCTCAATGACCCCTAGTTATGGTGGCCCTAAGCTTTATTCTATGCATTCGACGATGCCTTTGTCAAGGTCGGATTGCCCTGTATAGGTCCTCCTCTGGAAGAACGGAAGCGAGGTCGGGTCAGTCAGTGAGAGAGATCCCAGCGGTCACGGAACCAGGGTGACGCCAGCGTGCGTGCCCGAACGATATTCTTTATTACTTTTTCCTACGTCTATCTTAATTAGTGAATTGGGAAGACTGCCAGAATACGACTCCTGAGGTCCCTCGTTTGCGCAGCGTGAATCGACGTTCACGGTAAGTCCGATTCTTGTTGAAGCTTCGTCGATTGACTAGTACTTTTCTGTATTTCACATTTTTTCTTTGTTTTCTTCCTTCAGCCACCACTTAGGTATATGTGTTTACGAAGTCTAGATTAAGTCAAATTATTTTATTGTTAGCTTCAACCCCATTATTCCAGTAAAATACCTAGGATTTAGGGTAAGCAAAATCAGGTTAAATCTCGATGCTTTTGTATGCCTCGGTCCGAATGTTTGGAAGAACCGTTGCGTTTAAAATCAAATTCATCTCAAATATTCTTTGTTAAGGTTAATAACCCTTAACTGGCGACCTTTGGCTAATTAACGTCTGTCTTTGAGGTTAACTTTTGGCTTCAAGTGACAGGTTACGTGTAATCTTGGTTTGCAGGGCCGTAAAAATTACGTAAATTGAATAATACATGATCAACCAAGCTCCTCACACGTAACATTGGCGACCTTGCGTAGAATCTAAAGTACATTTTAGAGAAAGAATCTGGAGAAAAGGAAATTAAAATTACATTAATTCCAAAAAAAAAATAAAATAAAAGTCAGATATCGAACTCAATTTCATTCTTCCAAACAAGGAACGAGGCATAATAATAAGCAGTAAAGAGGATAGTTATAATAACAAGTGTAGCGAGAATTAGCGTAGGAAAGGGTGCGTCGAGAGCAGAGTCATAATTTATAACGTCTAAGACAAGGACATTACCGTGTTCGGACCGTGAGTCAAGTCGTTCAAGTAACGAATTCAAAGGCCGAATCGCGGAGCCCAGTTCATATACACAAAGTAATTTAGTAATCGCGTCGGCAATTCCGATCGTTATTGTTTGCATATAGCGGGAATCATTCAAAAAAAAAAACCGTGTCAGTGAAGTAGCAAACGAACTGAAATAGTAATTTTACAATAAAGGTACCGTTAACAACGTAAATTTACGCAGGCAAGCCAGCATCTCTCTTTTCATTCTTTTGTTTAATCTCCGGGTGAGGAATACGATAACAAAAGACACAAAGTTGTTTGGTAATTTAGTTTTCCATCCGTAACGTAAAACGCTATGCATGATTGGTATATTTAAAGTAAAATCTGGATACCTGCATTTGTTTCGTGCGTTATTTTGAATTTGGTGCTAAAAGGAAATACCCGCCATCTTGGATTCCTCTGCCGTGTTCGCGCGATTGTATTCAGAATTGTTGAACTGTTTGTGAGAGAACGGCCATTTTGGGGTTTCCTTCGCAGCCGAGGTTGTTTTGAAATTTAGGCCTAACGGGACCTTGGCCGCCATCTCAACGACCTTGTTATTGTGACCTCTGCCCGAGACACTCTGGGGCATTTCTTTTTTTTTTTTTTTTTTTTGCGAACCCACCTCCTAATATCTTAGCTAGACAAAAACCAAAAGATAATTTAGGCAGGGAAAGATAGGCCTTAGTTAGGAGTAATAACAAGTTCCTATACGAATACCTACTATAAAATCATATAAAGAAAATTTAAAATTTTACGATAAACTTTTTGTGACGTCGGCTCCCGGAAAATTAAGATAATAAAGTAATCCCTAAGGAAGCCAAGACGACGCATCTATATCATTTTATTAAGATCCATGCCATTGTGCATGTATAAAATCTTTGTTTACATGTTCTCAAGCAGCAAGAAATTCGCTGATTGAAAATCTCTCTCTCTCTCTCTCTCTCTCTCTCTCTCTCTCTCTCATCTCATCGTCATTCAAGTAAGCATTCCTAACCTAAGTGTACGTGACCCTCTTCAAAGAAAGAACGGCCGACACTAGGCTAATTAATTCGAATACAATAAACCAAACAAAAGAAACACCTCTGTCCCACAATAGATGAGGACAAGTTAAGAATAATTACGATATAGTGATAACTGTCGGTCACGAGTGAGGCCTGCTATCCAGACCGAAGCAAACAGTAGTTTTCACCCTCTGAAAAAAAAGAAGGGGCCAGTACTGGGACCAGCCACTCACGAGGATCTGTAAAGAAAAAAAAAAAAAAAAAAATCCACTTTATTCCACAGTGCCAATAATTTGAAGCACTCATCACTTGAATAGCTTACTTCTCTATCTCTCTCTCTCTCTCTCTCTTTCGATTGTTGCACTCTGCAGGGGGTGTAGAGTGCCTTTCCTCCCATATAGCCTAGTTGGACTCCAGCAGAGGGTCCCTAGGAACACATTGGCACCATAAGGGCCACCAAGCAAGAATCCCGAAAAATAAATAAAACAAAACCAAAAGGGAACACAGAAGAGAAGGTTCTTCTGGAACCTAACCTGCACCAGTGCCTAGGGATACTGAGTGCCACCAGTGTGACCTGTACACGGCACACCCAAACTACAGTGCCACCTTTTGAAAGGGTGCCACGTCATTGAAGAGACACTCGCTGCCAAGTACGCCCGTCGACCCGGTTAGACGCCCTTCCCACCAGAACCATGGCAGCAGAGCATTATAAAACCTTCCTGGGGCTGGGGACGGCGGCAGGTCTCACCGGCTCGGAACTTACCACCTGGGTTAAGGAGCAAGTGGACGACTTGGCCAAGGGGGAGAAGGAAGAAAGACTCGAGCAGAGGAAGTATGAAGCCGAGCAAAGGCAATATGAAGAGGAAAGAGAAGAAGAAAGAAGGAGACAGCATGAGTTAGCCTGCAAGGAAACTGAGTTAGCCCTAAAGGAGAAGGAGCTCGAGCTTGAGAGAGCGAAAATGGAGAATGCCGAAGCTATGGCTAGCCATCAAGCCTCCAGTCCTACACCTGCTGCATCAAACGCTCCAATTTCGAGCATCAATTCCCTAGTCCCCAAGTGGACTGAGGACGAGCCAGAAGCATGGCTGGAGGAGATCGAGGCTCTTTTCGATAACTACAGCACCACGGAGACGGAGAGAGCCTTAATACTAGCCAAGCATATGGAGGGAAAAGCCAAGGCAGCACTTCGCTCACTGGAGAAGAGCCAGAGAGGCAACATGGCAGAAGTTCGTAGAGTCATTACAAAGGCCTACGAGATAACCCCAGAAAAATGGAGACAACGGTTCCGAGGTCTTGCCAAGGAAGTCGGCTGGTCTTGGACGGAATGGGCATGTCACAAAACCCAGTCCGGCACGCGCTGGTTCGACTCCTTGGCCTGCACGACGTTTGAGGATCTCTTCAATCGGACCATGCTAGAAGACCTTTTCCAATGTGTGCCAGGGCCCCTTGCAGTATATCTTAACGATAAACAGCCTCCACACTTATGGAAGCTTGTCGCATGGCTGATTCATGGGAAACCTTCAATCAGTCGCATAGCACCTCTCAGAAGCGAATCATCCCTCCGGCCTACCTCTTGAACTCCACTCGCCCGAAGAATGGACTGCCTAGCAAGACCATATGCAACCATTGCAAGAAGGGGGGCATGCTCAATCGAGTGCAGATATAACTTGGCACTAGCAAGGTACCACTAAGGGCACCCAGACAGGCCATCCCTCCGTCTACCAGCCAGAAGCCTCCGCTCCCAGGGGTTCCTCATGGCCACTCGCCACTGGAATGCCCCCCTCCTGCCCCAACCATGTGAAGACTGTGGGGCATTGCCACCTTCAACCGCCCAGAATGGGCCAAAGGGAGGCGGTTTCCAGTGACATGCCTCCTCTTAGACACAGGGCAGATGTGCCTCAGCCACTACGGGAGGATGAGCGTTGGACCTGGATCGAGGGAAAATCGGCCTGACATTCCACAATGAACACCCCTGGGGCCCCACCGACTAAAGCTCTTGTTCAACCTATTGACCTAATCAGGGACACTTCATTTTCTACGCTGCATGGCCGCACTAACGGAGTCACCCTCTCCACGCCGTGCTACCAGGAGAACTCCACCCAAAACATAGAGTGGGTAGCATCCTGCAGGAGGCCCCATACCAAAGGAGGAGGGCACCGGGGTGAGCCTGATCACGTGAGCGCCGCCCTGCCGGAGTTAAAGAGTAGACACGGCGCAGCATGAGGATGAGGAGCTCCTACCATTAAGAGAAGGGGCCTTCACCCAGGAGGAGCAGTTTAGGGACCTGACAAAAGCCGGCTATCTCCTAGAGGATGTCCTATTCCGGTTGACGGAAGAGCCCGCGGGCGTTATCCATCGGTGGTGGTTGTGCCGGAAACTACAGGCCCATGCTTCAACTGGCCCATGACGGGCTGGGAGGCCACTCGAGTCAACCGCACACTAAATTGCTGGAGGGGAGGTTTTATTGGCCCGGATGGCCGTTCCTCCTGCCCCTCCTCCAATCGCTGGAAAACCAAAGGTGGTCCTCAAGGCCCCTACAGAACATACCTTCTGTTGGTGTCCCCTTCCAAGACGTGGTGATAGATACACCCCGGGGGCGGAAAAAGACCGGAAACACCCATGTCCTCTCCATCATCGATCGTTCACCAGGTATCCCGTGGATAGGCGGCGCAGCACCAGCTCCAAGAATGCGGTCAAGGCTTTGATGGTTCTTCTTGTTGCCACGGTCCAGAGCGATCCGGCATTTCATGTCAAGGAGTTTCGAGACGCCATGGCTACCCACGGGGTCACCCATCTCCACTCGACTCCATACCACCCTGAGAGCCAAGGGATAATAGAGCGTTTCCATCAGACGCCGAGGCCCCTCTTAGCAGAGGAAAATGGGTCGAGCTGGGAAGAGAATCCTCCACCTTATTCGCCCACCAAAGTGGTAGCCCAGGCACAACAGGGGCCCCTATTTCAGGTTTGAGCTCCTATTTGCCCACTCCACCAGGGGCCCCTGGACAGATGAGGCCTGGGCCTCTCCAATGGGCAGAAAATCTTCCCCGCATACAGCGAAATTTGAAGGGCTGGGCCACCAAGAGGCAGCCTCCCCAAGAGCTCCAAGATCCGAGTGGACAAGGAGGATTCGAGGAGGAGACCAGGTAGTGCTGCGCCAGGCCACGTGCCCCTTGGAGACCCAGCAGACCGAGTACCAGCCAAGAGGGGACAACTAAATTACCTGATCGACTGCAAGAGAAGGGCCTGGCCACATTAATCTTCTGAAGCCCTTCAAGGAGCGAAAAGCACCTCAGGAAAAACCCCGGAGCTTCCCCGCAGGACTCAAAGGCTGGTCGAGAGGGAGCCGAGACCAACTGATCTCCTCGCTGTCATCACCCCTGGCAGATGAAACCAGGCGCAAGGACGCCAACTTTCTTGGAAGGTACCCCTGTTGTCCGGGATGAGCTGGGCTGCACCTCCATGGCCGGCACACCACCCACTTGAGGACTCATCAGGCCCATCGCGCCAAGCCTCCATTACAAGGTAAACCCGCACGAGCGAATAAGAGCTCAGGTGCAGCTCCAGCTTGACCTGGGATTAATCCGGAGTTGCTGGTCTTTGCCAGTGGTGCTGGTAGCCACTGAGACAGGCTATGCATCGATTTCCAGGAAACTGAACAAGCCTGAACCATACCCCTGCCACGGAGGTGTTGGAGCATCGGCCAAGCCCCTTTCCTCAGCAAAATCGACTTGGAAAAGGCCCTTTAGTCCGGAGTGACCTCACCGCCTTTACCACACCCTCGGTCATTAAGTGCCGGGTCATGCCGAGGACTAAGAATGCGCCCAGTTGCCTCCCGGAATGAGGTCCTGGCCGGCATTCCCCTGTGTGGTGTATCATGATATGATCATCTTTGCTCGACTGGGAGGGAGAGTCCTGGAAGAAGTCCAGCACTACGCAGGGCCAACCTTCTTGAAGAAGTGCCGCTTGGGGTGGCAGGATTACCTATCAGCCACATTGCCAAAATTTGGGCCAGGGATGAACCCTGGAAGGATGCCAAATCCAGGCTATCAGAGAAATGCCATACCCCACCACTTGGAGGCCCAGAGGTTCCTGGGAATGGTTCATATTTCAGGCGCTTTATCCCAAAGTCGAGGCTCGCTCCCATCACTCAGCTGTCCTGGGAAACCAAGAGTTTGCACGCCGAGTGCAAGAAAGCCTATGACCGCCTCAAGGAAGTACTCATCAGTCCGGTGCTCAGAACACCGGACTATGATAAACCCTTCTACCTAGCCGTGGATGCCAGCTAGGAGCCGTCCTGTTCCAGGAAAAGGACCAAATGCGCCACCCTGTTGCCTAGCCCTCAACCTGGCCTGTACAGCACCGAGAAGGAGCTGCTGGGGCTGGTCCTGGCATCACCTGCTAGGACCACCAGCCAACAGTACTCACGGACCTTCACATACCTCACCAACTTTAGAAACCAAAATAAGAGACTGATGAGGTGGTGTTTGGATCTCCAAGACTATAACTGACTATCCAGCATATAGGGGTACAGACAATAAAATTGCCGACGCTCTATCCAGGCACTAGTGCCCTCTCGGCACAGTGCCCTAACATCTAAGAGTGATCCTGGCCCCTTGCCCAGAGAAGGTAGCCAGTGTGATCTCTTCCTTTTATTTGTACCTAGCCTAGGCCACCTTAAAGTACGGTGCATCAATTTAGTAACCTTGTTCTTTCCACTTACCACCGAGCCGCAGTAATCATGTAAGTAGCCTAACTTATTTCAGTAATCTTAACTATTGTGAAACGAGCCACGATGCTCGTGACACGCATGGCCTAAGACCTCAGTGAGGCACCCATTTATCATATGAGGCAACCTCATGAATTAACTAGTAAATTTTAATTGTATTAAACATAAACCATGTTGTAATTTAGTTAGAATGTTAACTCTTATGTTGGTGCTACGGTCGGGTTAGGATAGGTTAGGCTAGGGAATATCATAGAATGTACCACTAGGCTAGGTCTAAAACACATCATGATTGTAGGAGGTAGCCTATAATAACCGTGAGCACCTTCCAGTACTATTAGAATTAGGTAAAGTAGTGATATAGCTCATATCCTATCTAGGTTAGGTAGTTCTGTAGCTAGGTAGGCTAACCAGGACTAATCTGCTCAGGGGAAGGAGAGTAACCTACGAGAGGCGAACAGCTTGCTTAGTATAGACCTTCACGCCCGAAAAGGGAGTGAAGGCCCTCTTAAGGGGGGGAGCTTTTATAAATATTACTGCTGTTCGCCCTCGATGTAGTTAGGTGTAGGAATATTAGGCCAATTGACCTCGACAGAGAACATCTCTGCCCGCCGGTAGGGTAGGCAATTTAAAATAACAATCAGGGCTTTAGACAAATGGCGCCGCGATAGGCTGGAAAGTTTGTAAACAAAATATGTTAGGGCATTAGGGACCTAAGCCTCAGAGAGGGTTTACGCTCAATGACCCCTAGTTATGGTGGCCCTTAAGCTTTATTCTATGCATTCGACGATGCCTTTGTCAAGGTCGGATTGCCCGGGCGGTATAGGTCCTCCTCTGGAAGAACGGAAGCGAGGTCGGGTCAGTCAGTGAGAGAGATCCCAGCGGTCACGGAACCAGGGTGACGCCGCGTGCGTCTCGAACGATATTCTTTATTACTTTTATTTTCTCTCCCACGCCTCATCTTAATTAGTGAATTGGGAAGACTGCCAGAATACGACTCCTGAGGTCCTCGTTTGCGCAGCGAATCGACGTTCACGGTAAGTCCGATTCTTGTTGAAGCTTCGTCGATTGACTAGTACTTTTCTGTACACATTTTTTCTTTGTTTTCTTCAGCCTTCAGCCACCACTTAGGGTATGTGTTTAGAAGTCTGGATTAAGTCAAATTATTTTATTGTTAGCTTCAATATTATTTCGATGAAATACCTGGGATTTAGAATGCATGGAAATCAGGTTAAATCTCCATGATCTTTAATATGCCTCGCGTCCGAATGTTTGGAACGAGTGCGTTTAAAGTCAAGTTCATCTCAAATATTCTTTGTTAAGGTTAATAACCCATAACTGGCGACCAACACGGCTAATTAACGTCTGTCTTTGAGTTAACTTTTGGCTTCAAGTGACGAGTTACGTGTAATCTTAGTTTGCAGGGCCGTAAAATTACGTAAATTGAATATCTATGATCCTTAAGCTCCTCACAGTAACAATATATATATATAGAAGAACATTCATTCGTCTTTCATATGGATAATTTATATAGTTTTTATCTCCGATGATAGATAGTTTTGCATAATTTTGCTGACAAATTCTGAACACTTGCAATCATTATCCCCGTAAAGTCTGTTCGCTGATGTCATTACTAAAAAAAAAAAAACCCACCCGACAACGTGGAAGAGAGTGACCCGGAGGAGGACCCGTCTCCTTCGTAAGCATAATTGCGCAGGTCCTCTCCAGGTAAGTGCGGCTGGTGTTGTGGATGGTGAAGGACATGATGCTGGTGACGAGGAAGCGAAGATGTTCCTTTACTCTCGGCTCCTTCTTTCGTTGTGGTGGCAGCCGTGTTTATTCCTCCCTTCTCCCCCTCACCACTACCTAATCATGTAATCAAAGAAAACGGGGCTCAGTATGTGTCTTTTTACAAATGAGATACCGTA
>NC_089764.1:3066917-3091917 GCF_040412425.1 Macrobrachium rosenbergii | reverse complement strand
TCTATAGAATTTAATCTTGTCCAATTCCCTCCGGCGATTTATACAGTAGCTCTTGTAAAGCTTAACGGGTTTCAGTGTATATATAACAAAATACCAAGGCTTATTACATAAAATGTCTTATTGTATCTTCAAAAATAATAACTTTCAACCTATCTCTTATTTAGCTTGCAATCTGAAATACATATGTTTAAAATCATATTTTTATGCACAGTAACCCACTAGCGGATCCCAATCTGGAAAAATGACAAAAAAATGTTGAAGATTCAGTTTAAAAAAAATCTATTATAGAAATAATTAAAATATTTTGAAAAATAATAACAATAATCTTAATGATAATATATATATATATATATATATATATATATATATATATATATATATATATATATATATATATATATATATATATATATATATATATATATATATATATATATATATATATATATATATATATATATATATATATATATATATAATATGAAATTTTTTATCACACTAGCGGCTACCTCAGTATATCCAGGGGTCGCCGGGGTGGTAAATGAATTGGAATCGATGGCTCAATTGTTTACGTCAACTGGAGTCGCTGAATAGGCTTTGTCAAAATAATGTTGAAGATTCCAGATATTTATCACTTATATAACATAACTTCGGCGACAATATAAATATATTGGAGAAAAAAATTTATTATAGAAATAATAATAAAATATTTTGAAAAATATATATAATAATCTATAATATATATATATATATATATATATATATATATATATATGTATATGTGTGTGTGTGTGTGTGTGTGTGTGTGTGTGTGTGTGTGTGTGTGTGTGTGTGTGTGTGTGTGTGTGTGTGTACGTATAATATGAAAATTGGCGCCACCCCCACCATGAAATTTTTCTGGATCCGCTAGTGCAGTAATCTGTAACTTAAAGAACTGTACTTCTCTGAGGGAGATTTATACTATAATTACTTTTGTTATTAAAAATAAATGGATGATCATTTGGAACTAACAAAATATCCTTATGAGATAAAAAGAAATGCAGGAAGAATAAACAAATAAATGATCTTTTTATTCAAAAGCCTCTAACACTCAAAGTTTTACCACGTAGTTATTAAGAAATCCCGGTTTTAAATAAGCTAAGAACATGGATAAAACATTGATTCCTTCCAGCAAAAACTAAATCACAATAATTTTTCTGAAAAAGAACCGCCATTTTCAACAATTTCATCGAGAAGGGAATTGTCTGAGGAGGTTATGGAGTTCCATCCTGGAAAACAGCATTCCAGCAACGGAGCATTGGTCACTATTAACATTATATGTAAAGATGTATGGGCATACGAGATGCATTGCCAGTTTTCATTAGTGTCAAAGTGAAAAAGTCGCAAAGTATAGTGTTACCCATGCAAAGTGAATAATGGGAAGATAACTCAGTGTAAGATTGAACTAATGGATAAAATTGTAACTCCGTGTATGCCAATATTTAGCAGAAAAATATCACGTCTTGTTCCCCTTGCTCTCACATTAATCCATAGTCGGGGTTGCTGATTTTAATGAGCCTACAACTCTTCAAAACAGTATCACAAATAGGAAAAACAAGAATAGCAGCACACCAATGCTTGTGGAAACCATGATAATTTTGACCTGCATATGGTCTCATTTTCATTGTCAAGAAAGTATTGATGGTAACTAATTAAAGATAAAAAGGAATCACAAATAATATACTATTTTTTAGTTATGGATTCGATAATGATGTTAGTATCTAGATTCAACGTAATAAAAGCATAAATATCAAATTTCATTGAACACTGAAAAGATGGGGATTTTATAGGTTAGGTTGGAAATGGTTTATGAACGTTACCTTCCGCTGGGTAAAATTACAGAAACTATTCGGTATTATAAAGGGAGATTTTGGGTGACTGAACTATTCCCTCAAATTTCAGATTAGAGGAGAAATTTTAAGGATTATTGAAAAGTTCTAAATCTTCTCAGAGAATAAAACTGAGATTGACTGAGGACGGTTTAATAGCAATTAAGAAAAGAAGGAATATCGTTAAGCCTCCCTTTGGGTAGTTACTTCAGTGCAATACTGCCACCACAATACTAATTGAATTCAGTTTTTGTCTGAAGCAACTACCTGGGTAATAAACCTGACAGTAGCAATACTGTATATTCTGTAGTTCGGAATCTCGTATGTCTCGAAGGTTATAGGCTATTGTCCCTAAATGTAAATATAAACTGGATGTATTTTGTGTGAAGTTCGAACTGGAGAAAGCGTGATGAACGCAGACGATCTCAGCCAGTCCTAACACTCCTCGGTACTGAGAATGGTCATTTCTACCCTTGAATAATAATAATAATAATAATAATAATAATAATAATAATAATAATAATAATAATAATAATAATAATAATAATAATAATAATAATAATCTTTCAACATATCTAGTATTTATTTGTTGCCAATAAAAGACCAGTTTTGTTACATTACACTACTTTCCCTACCTTGGTCAGAAGAAACTAATTCTATACCATTTTACTGTATTTTTCAGCATGACTAATTACATCACTCCGATACGTTTTTAGGGAGAGTATGTCACCTTTGCACGTGTATCTGTGTATCCGTGTATCTCATTCGTAATTATTTATTCATTCGCATGAGCTTTTGATAATCTTATGTGATTATTTCCAAGTTACATTATCATTCATCGTTGAAACAGAAGAGGTAACTCTTTTCTTGTATTCAAATTGCTTTCAGGAATGGGAATTTCGTATTATAATTCCGAGGGGAAATGAATTCTTGAATAAAGAATGAGAATCAAAGTTTGAACATTCCGACAATTAGTCATTTTCATTTTAATAACTGATCGTCCACTTTCACCCAGCGTCAACCAATAAAGTTCCAAATATGCAGGCATGACATTTAATTTCTTTGTTCCTTACTTGTTTCTTAATAACAACTGACGTTATTGTAAAAAAAGTGATAACCCATAAAAAAAAAATTAGTATATAAACGACCTTAATTTTAACATTGTGCAGACATCTTCCGCACATTTCTACTCATGAAAAAATTATGATTTTAGTCCAAAATAAGATACACGAAATGTTTTACTCTTTTAGAAAAACTTATTCATGAATGTGTGTGTGTGTGAAGATTATGTTTAAAATAATTTAATCCACAATTCATAGCTGGAAAGATGGTCTTAACAGGTACTACCCAGACATTGCTGGAAGATGAAGCGCCGAACGTTTGGAATATTAATGTACTGTATTCCACACCACAGAGGAGCCCAGTGCAGTGGAAGGATATGGTACCCTTGTTAGGTAGTAGGGGTAAAGACGCCGAAGAAAAAGGCAGGAAGTCGAGGAGTTTGGAATATGCATGGTTGAGCTACATTAGAAAAGAACTGAATGATTTAGTCGATGAGAGAATAAGGGTAACCAGAGTGACTTATGTTGTCAAGTCAGGAAAAGTGTGGGGACGTTTGAGTACAAATGTTTTAGTCACAGAACTGCGAATGATATATTCAGTGCGGCAAGGAAAAATAGTAGAAACGTCGACAGCCTCGGAATGACAGGAGTGAGAATAAAAAAAAAAAGCTTCAATATGACGATTGGTTTGTGTATGATGGGTTTGGCAAAAAAAAAGAAGTGTCTTAGCTGGGCGAGACAGGTGTACAAATAAGTAATACTGAGATTCAGTAAGAGTTGTGTATCCAACAAAACAGGAAGAGGGAAAGTATCAAAAAGATATGTTTTGAAAGAGCGTTAAATAAAAAATATATCGTCAACGCCTCCAGCACTGCGTGTCGTAAAAGGCTTATGTGAAATTTTAGATCTGAAATTAAGAAAATATCGATTAAATATATTCGAGAAATATAGATGAAAAATAAAAATATTGCATGAAAAGCTAAATATTTAAATTTCTTGAATAAAGTAGGTGAATAGTACTTTCCCGGACGTAACCTAGAGGAAGAAAATGTGGAAATATTACATAGTTTTACTAAGAGAGGAAAGGTTCTAACTACAGTATGTGCATATATTAAATAAAACCAAATGAGACTAATAGGAAAAGGAGAGAGTATTTAGAGAAAAAGCAGATGAAAATAATGCTAAACCAAGCAAACTTTTTCATAAGCTTGGCGGTGAAGCGGCCCAGCAGATGTGCTGTGGTTGTGGTTGAATAAATTGAAATCTGACTGCTTTGAGATGAGGGTTGGCGGTGAGATGAGGGGTGGCGGTAACTGGTCCTTACATTTCAGAGCATATTACGCCCATTGTTACTGTGGGGGGCACTTTCCCACAATATAGGCCACTGATGGACTCACAGTAAGAGTCTGTCCCATGGCCCATCTCTTGGGTAGTAGTAACCTATTTCCAGGGACATATCCAGTGATGCAACCAGACTTTAGAATGTTAGAAGATGGAATTGCTGGTAAGTCGGCCAGGCATCAGCCAATTTAGAGAAGGCATTTTCCAGCTGGTGATTATCTATGGTGGACTGCCAGATAAGCAGTTAGTTGTTTGGGATCTAACATATTGGATTTTGGATCAGGTGGGTAGATTTTCCTGCTGAAGCAAGAAAGAAGAAAAGGGTTTACTCTTGATTGTTTGCTCATTGACCATCCAACTGGCACTTGACTGTTATCCATGATGAGAGAGGGGTGCCAGAGCTATGGAATGACAATTTTGATGTAGCAAAGGCATTCTTTGTGGCATAAAAATGCATGTTGTTGTTTTTCTGGTGAAGGCATTAAAATGCTGTATTTTGCTGGAATTTCCTGGAAAGATTTAGTAGTAGCAGTTCACTACATACACTATTTTTTTGAGGTTCTTGAGTTTACTGGGTGGTGGGAAATTCTTCAGGATTTTTACCTTAATAGGGAGAGGCAGACACCAGTGGATTAGATTTCTTGGCCAAACAATTCCACAGTAGAGTCATCAGGCAGGCACTTTTCATAATGCACTATGAGGTTATTTTCCCAGAGCATTCACACCAAAGTCTGGTTATACTTGAGGTATTCAGTGGAAATCCTGGAGAAGATAAGGATATTGTTACATAGCAGGTTGAGGTCAGCCTGGAAGTCACATCTAAATATCTAGAGCCAAAAGAAGGAACATAAAGTGTAAGTTTTAAAGCGCACGATAAAGTCTCTTTTATGCACATACTTATGCTGCACAGAAACCTGAAAGTAATTCTTCATTAGGTCGACTTTACAAAGCATTGTCAGAGTGAAGGTTTGAAGCGAGGCTTGTAATGTGAGGTACAGGCCAATTTTCAGGTTTGATCATGAGGTTCAAGTGCTGGAAATAACTATAAGTTACTTCCAGTTTCTGTCTGAGTTCTTGACGAGGTGGCAATGTCCACAGACTTCACTTGATGCTTAGGAAGCAGAACCCCGTTTATTCTACCATGTTTAACAGCTTGGCAACATTGCAGAGAGAGCTTTGGTTGGGAAAACTTCCACAGTTCATTGAAAAGTTACAGTGACTGAAGGCTATCACAGGGAAGTCATTACTTTCTTGAAGTAAGTGTGAGAGATGCCATTCAGAATGTGCCTAGGTTCTTACAGTGACTGAAGGCTGTCACAGGGAAGTCATTGCTTTCTTGAAGTAGGTGTGAGAGATGCCATTCAGAATGTGCATAGGTTCAGGAAACTGCATGAGTACACCCAAGAAACTGCACAAGTACACCCAAAAATAATTGTCCTAACAACAGCAATGATGAATTCCCAGGAGAACAGGTGTTTGGCTGCTTGAATAGGAATGGTGCAGAAGCAGAACAAACATATTGTTTCTACTGTGATGGATGAGTTATATTTCGGACTGGTAGTAGGAGCACTTCATTTCATACTCTGCAATGGGGAAGAGAGAAAGAAAGTCACCTATATGTAGTAGGATCTGTTATTAGTGATGAAAGATTCTGGTCTCAGAGTAAGGAATGCTTAGACATCCATAGGGTTTAACATGGTAACCCCCATTGGTTTTGGTAATAACTTTGCTACACATCTTTTTCACTGATATCCTGGAAGGTTCTTACATGCAGGTTCTCTTGACAAATTTCAATAGAAACAGAGTCCAATTGATGTGAGATGGGCTGAGTGCCCTGCTCAGCAGATAGAGCCCCAGGTACTAGTTTATTATTGGCAAGTCTCAGAGGACTGTTAAGCAGTGACACGGGTGCCTGGGACAGAAGAAGATGGAGTAAGGGCTGCACAGAAAAGCCTACTGGATTTTTGCCTTTCTTACTTAGGGGCTAACGTTTGCATTATGCAGAGGAGTTCTAATAGAAATGTGAAGATACTAGAGCCACACTTCACAACACACACAACCAGTTGTTTGATTCCTAGCACTTTAGCAAGAGATCTAATCACATTCCAGGCCACTTGATCTTCATGGGCATGCACCCTTATCAGTGAAAATTGAACAGTTAATGGATACCAATGCTGACAGAGAGCTTGTAACTTTAAAGATTATTGTTTTTGATGGCGACATGTCACCAAACCATGATGGTCTGGAATGGTCTTCAGCACATAATTGGGTTTGATGTGAATATTGGCCACCTACCACATGGGGAGCTGGACCTCACCTGATAAAAACTCTGAGAGTCTTGGGTGGAAAATGAAAACGAGTTTCACAGGCAAACAATCCACTTTATTCTCTTTTTATCTTTGTATTGTCAGGAGCATTATAAGTTGGTTAGATTGTCAATTTTGGTAGATACCAGCGGAGTTATAGTCTTAGTAGCAGAGTTCATATTAGTTTATACCGTAGTAGACAGTTGTACTTGCACTGAATTTTGGCAACAGGGACGAAAGATAAAATACAGAATCGTAGTAAACCACTGAATTAGTTGATGGATGGTTGGTTATTACAGTTTAAAAGATGATGAATAAGCAGCCAAGACAATGGAAGAAAAATGGATAAGATTTTATAAAAGGAAAAATATATTTTGAATCAGAGTATGTAGCTTACAAAAGATGTACTCTAAGGAAAAAAGAAAGTTTACAAATATGAAATGCCACAGATAACGCCTGAGAACTGCAATCATGTCTTCATGAAGCGATATTTTAAATCATCGGTCGTTAGCATCTTGCCATTCTTAAATCTGATAATGTATATCACTCCTTATGTCCTTGGCAGTTATGTCCATAGCAATGCTTACCCTTACACTAATTAGAGCTACTCTTAATTAATTCAGTCCTTTTATGCATCTCTTCTCCATATGCATTATTTACTCCATGGGCCTAGAACCACATCCAAGTCAGATAAAAGTTCTTCAGATGCACTTTTTTTTTTGAGATCTATTTATTCATTATATTTCCAATTGTATTTACTTTATTACAAAGGTCTTTTTAGTACCCTGTACATCCACCTACGTGCCTACTCATAATTAAAAAAATTACTGTATTTTCTACCCTTCCTTGGAATCCTCTGAACACTATTATGTCATACTTTTCCTGACTACCGTGCTTAAATCTACCTCAGTCATAACCATTCAGTGTCCACGGTATTCCTTCACACATTGCTTTTTCACATTTCTCTCACTAAGTTGTTTCACCTCACATCAACTCATTAAAAAAACCAACATCGGAAATTCTGTTCCTCCTCTAGAATTAAGGAATATTATGAAATGGTATTAGGCTGCAAAATCCTTGACCCAATCCTTTTGATGCGTTTCACAACTGCAGAGCTGCAAGGATGTAATATTCATTTCCCAGAATTCCATATGAATGGAATGCATGACAGTCATTATCTTCACAAGAGACTCATTTTCCTCTTCAAGAGAATTTAAACCAACAAGGGGTTCATTAGCCTTTACTTGGCAATCGCATGATGTCACACACACACACACACACACACACACACACACACACACATATACATATACACACACACACACACACATATATATATATATATATATATATATATATATATATATATATATATATATATATATATATATATATATATATATATATATATATATATATATATATATATGTGTGTGTGTGTGTGTGTGTGTGTGTGTGTGTGTGTGTGTGTGTGTGTGTGTAGAATCTACTGGTCACTTTTACCAGACACATATGTAATTCTAATAGCCACAATGCCCTCTTAACTTCTCGAATTCTTCGTACTTTTGTGGATATGCTTGTAACTACGAAGCTGAGAGTATCGAAAAAGAAGAAATTGAAGAGCCTGTGAACGCCGGTCGCGGGAAGCGAACCCGAATTCCATATCCACAGAGATTCATCCACATGTCATTGACAGTTCAGTTAAGTAGTTGCATTAGTATGTAAGATAAGCCTAAACAAAAAAAAATAATATGTAACAAAGGTTCCAAAGGAGTTAAATTTCTCTGGTATAAGGGCAAAAGCAAAAAGGAAGATGTGATTTTGCTTAGCATAATAAAACTGACAGAAATAACGGTGGATGACAGAAGGATTGGTCAGAAAAGAGCAGTTTGTAATTTAGAGGATTAGAGTTAAGGAAAACGTTGCATGTGTAAACAAAACCCTTCAAGCGGCATAGTAGCATGCGGTGGAACTGACAGAGATCCAGTGTGGAAGGTTATCGGGAGTTACATTGCGGAAGGCAATTGTTTGTTAGAGTATATAGAAGAGAGAGTGACTGTTTGGTGCAAACACTGGCCTGTGATGTCTATGGAACTACTGAACATCTTCATGGATTTGGCAATGCAACTTGTTAGCAAAGGGTTGGGGGGAGGAAAATGCAAATTGAAAATTATTAGATAAAGAAGGCTGGTTTATAGTGACTGCACAGTGAATATTGTTAGAAAATGTTTCTGTTATCATTAAATGAGTTCTACTACATTAGGTCTGAACCTACCTACACGAAGGGTGCATCCAAGATGCATGGCAGGACAGAGGATGTTTGCACGTCATGTTGAGGCAGGAACTGGGTGACTGGCATCCTTTTGTCAGACCATTCGTAGTAGTGACTTGCCCCCAACTGCTACCGTTTATCATAGGTGGTAAAGGCAGCTGGTGCCCGGATACCCTTATATCACTTATACATGCTGTAAGAACAAGAATATGGAAGTCGGAAATAATTCACAGTATTTTTGCATATATTACATAAGAAGTGATTTTATAGTTTACATTTTAATTTTCATAAATTGAGGCGGATGTGTATGTACCTCACGAAAAAATTAAGCACGATAAATCACAGTTGAATTTTAAAAATATTTTCTGTAGGTAATCAAGAGATTAATGCTAGCCTTTTTAAACATTCATTTTGTAAGACAAAATCTTTTCATTTACATGGATACGAACTGTATGCAAAAAATAACCTAAACTCTAAGCATAAGACCTCTCCAATGATTTATGCTAATAACGAGTGTCATTATATACCTATCAATGACAATCATGCATAAAATGTTAAATTTGAATCTTATGATGAATACTATAGATTCATAAAAAATGAATAGCATTTTGTATCTTCAAAAATACTTACTTTCCTGTAGATCATCTTGAACCCCCAGTAAAGAAGCACCCGTAAACTGAGGAATTCCACCAACCGATACCCCATCGTGTTTGTCAATCTCCAAAGGCATGGGAGGTGCTGTGACTGTTCGGAATTCTTCTCTGACGTGAGTCTCGAGGGAAGGTAAGGAATAGTTAAATCGACCATCATCTCCGTCGTCCACAGTTGTTAAGAGGTTATGGCCATGCCTTTCTGCCCGGATGGTGTGCCATTTACCATCGCCAACTGGATGTCTCAGGACGCATGACATCCTAAATCCCCATCCTGCACCTGACATAGAGGCACAAGCAACACCTGACTGGAGCTATGGACATTGGGGAAAGGAAAGTTAACTCTTAACAATAATTGCCTTCAATTCTTTGGGATACGTAAAGAATTATGTTCACAAAGAAGCCTTTTAAAGCTTACTATAAACTACTTTAAATGACAGACTCTGTATAGAAGCATACTAGAAATAAAGCCACAATAAGAGTTTGGTAAGCTTGATATGAATAACATTTTGAAAGCAGGACACTGGATGCGTATTGGTAAATCAAATCTGGTAATGCATTTTTATATAAAAAGAGAAATCAAAGCTGGACGCCCGCCACGAAAATGTTCTTAGGGCAGACCACAACATTGATTACCCTGGCTTTAATAGATAAGCCAAAATTTAGAACTCAAACGTACATGGAGCGTGAACGAGTTGTTGGTATGTTGGCCAACGAGGTGTAATAGTGTCCCGGTTTGAGAACCAAGTGTTCTAATGCGAATCTCAACCACAATGACTTCAGAAGGAGGCGTGAAGGATAAAGCTATTCTCATGTACGATCTTGAGCCTAAAGTAGTTGGCACTG
The DNA here is from genome assembly GCF_040412425.1 of Macrobrachium rosenbergii. Taxonomy (NCBI): domain Eukaryota; kingdom Metazoa; phylum Arthropoda; class Malacostraca; order Decapoda; family Palaemonidae; genus Macrobrachium; species Macrobrachium rosenbergii. Next base: position 3,081,573 of record NC_089764.1, on the reverse strand, counting down.
TCGGAGTTTCACAGTTAACCCCTGACCAGCCGAAATCACATTGGCACACAGGAGCTCTCAGTCCACCAATGCATTCACCCCGAATACCGCAAGAATGAGTGGCTTTGCTGCAGGCAGAGTCTTGCATCTGACATCCAGACACGCTTCTTTGACTGTACGGTGGTTCACTCAAATTCAATACCTGTAAGGATTCTGTTAAACAGTCACTCGGCCTTTGTAGTAAATTACCAGTTTGATTATCATGCAGCAGTTAAAAAGTTATATCATATGAAATTGCTTTCTTGAAAGCCTTTTGAACATGGTCATATTACAGGTAATTCTTATTTAATCTGTATGAACAATAACAAGACTCCTCTCACCTGATCATTGATCATGAAATGTGAGATGCAGCCTTCTAACGAATGCGACGTAACCGTTGTCTTCCATCCAAACTCGGCGGAGTTTAGGCGGGACTGTGCAACCCCACCCATTTGCAAGGGACCAGTGGTCTCCCACATCCTTTTATCTACGGAGTTGCTCCACGTTGCTCGGGCGATGCAATGGGAGTCGTCTGTCATCTTGGCATCCCATCCTAAACCACACAAGTCCACCATTATAGCGACACCCTACATCGAGTAGGAGAAGAAAAGCAGTCTTTGCTTAATACGTTTTCACTAATATTTTATTAACTTTCAGCATAATTAACAGTTCTGAGAGCCAGAGAGAGAATTCCAATCAAAGCTCTACAGATCTCCCATTGCATTAAATATCAAAGGCAAATTTATTTCTTCAAAATTTAAATGCCAATAATTTTTTTTATTTATTTAGAGCTTGGCATTTCGTTGCAGTTAATTAATAATCATTTAATCATTTAATATTTTTGTAGCTACAATCAGATTTTCATGAGAAAAAAAAACTGTAATGTGTCAGTATGTAATTACAGTTTTGTTCATCACCAAACATACTTTCTTCGTTATTGGTGTTAAGATAACGTTGGATATGTCTGTTCTAAGCCTTTGTTGCATAAAGCTGACTGGGCTAAATTATGAAGCAATATATCTTGTAGTTAGTTTTTCATTCCAGTAATTTTACGCATCTCTTTTACCATCAAGCAACTTACCTGAAAATTAATTGGTACTCTTAAAACATTGATCCACAGACTTCTCTTATTTTTCATTGCCCTTATGTTTTCATGAAGTTGCAGCAACTGAATTTCATTTTGAACACGTTGATTGATTGAAAACTTGTTCATTGTTGTATATTAGGATTCGATAATCACCGCAAACTTTTATTAGTCGATACAAGTTTGGCGGCTTTGGATACTGAAATTACTTTACATTCAACGTACCATTATATAATGAAAGGATATCTTCGGCATTTGTCTACCTCGAAACGTCCATCACACACAGCACCATTCTCGCTTTTAGTTTTCCCGGCTTCTTATCTTTCTAGGGTTTCATGTAAGAAAATTATACTTCCAATTATCTTTGTGCTCACTACAAAACAGTCAGCTGACTGCATTTCTCCCTTTTCTAAGTTGCGATAAAAAGATAATTATTTTCCTGTAATATAATACATTCAGTTCAGCTATGAAAAGGAAAACATCAAATCACATGCAATGTGTCAGATAGCCAAAACACGTTATAATGGCTTTAAATTTATCTTACACGTTGATGTTTATGGAGCATGATATATTCTCATTTTTCCATAGACCACGTGACAGCGTGACTGAAAGCAAATGGCAATAGCCTAAACTGTTTGGAGGGGTTTGCTTAGGAAAAAACGGTTACTGTTCATTATTTTTTTTTTATATGTTAAATTCTATTATTTGTTTCCTGCTCAAAGCGGTGTATTTTTATGATATGAATTTTTGCATACCTACTATTTACAGATTCATTTTTTCAATATCTATTGGTGGGTGCCATTATTCATTACACTGTCCCCCTAATGATGTTGTGCAACTGGAACTTAAAAAGTTCAAGCGAAGATGTAATATATTACTACCCTAAAACCATTCCCCTTGTATTTTAATATTACTTATATTTCTATCTATTTACTTATTAATTTGTTAATTTATCTTTTCTTCTCCAATAACTGATCTCTTCTTTCTGTATTTCCTATTACCTTCTTTCAAATGAACACCGTAGGCCTACTCGTGGGAATTTTGAATGTCAAGTCAATAGCCTCTGAATGCTTGTTCCATATGAATGTGGTTCATGTTCTGAATAATAATAATAATAATAATAATAATAATAATAATAATAATAATAATAATAATAAACCCACTTACCCATTCATCGAGGCGGACGTGAATACTGTGCCAGTCGCCATCGCTGACAGTTTTGTTAACCTGAAGTTTCATAGATTCTTCGAACCCTTCGACTAGGAGTTGAGGCCAGTTGTTCACTATCTGCACCGTTAACATGGACATAACCGAGGGTTCACTGGTGTCAGGAGGAACGAGGGGACCTTGATAAAGCAGAAGGGCGTCTGGTCTGGTGGTTAGCAAACGGAAGGAGATAGAAACTGGCAAACACGAGGGCAAGGGCTTCAGCCATACCCATCCGTTCCCTTTAAACGTTCTCGAAAGGATTTTGCAGTTCGGACCCTTCGACCCCCCGGGACAAATGCACCTAGTAAACATAAATGGAAAAGGTAAAACAAAACTGAAATACCCTCTTGCCTTTGGAATTGCTTATACAACCTCATGGTAGACGGGGAGAACAATTAAAAGATCTCAATGTTTTTCATACACTCGGATGAAATGCCTAACTTTTAAAAGCTTCATATATATTCATGATCTTATTCTCAGACTCATTTTTAGACAGTGTTAAGAAACAAAAACAGTTAAAGATGAAAACCTGCTTCCTTCCTTTCCTTATTAGAAGGATTTTTATAGGTTGCTCACGCTTGACCTCACCTGTTACCCGTTGAGAATCTGACGCATTTGCCTCCATTCAAGCAGGATGAAGGAGTGCAGGTGTCAGACACGTAAAGGCGATCGTTAACTGAAGAAATCTCCACTGCATCGCATTTGTTTGGCCGCAAAAGGAGGGGCGTCACTAAAGACGTGATGTTCGTGTCTACGACCTGTTGACAGTTAAATGTTTCGCTACTCTCAATTTTCCTCCATAACTGGTTTCTCGAAAAGTGTAATGTTAATTTACTTTTGGGATTTAAAACAATGAGATGCTTCAACTGATATGCTGTAAAAAACCATGTAACAAGTAAAAATGTTCTATAAAATATAGGAATTGACTCAAAACTTACAAAAATAAAAATCATGCATATCTAGATCAACTGTGTGCCATGCGTTTTTGAAAAAAGTTAAATGTTGATGTTTACACAATGAACATATCATTCATGACGTTTAAATTGAATTAAAACGAATTTTTGGAAACATCTTCAAAGTAATTTTAAATGATAATTACAATAAACGACATACGCAAAATCAGTAAAAGACCGATTAAAACAACCAAAACTCCTTGGTCAAGAGACTATAAATTTGTTGGAGGAAAATAAACTGAAATTTTCTCGACAATGGGTAGACAGAACAAAACGCTAACATTAAATTTAATATGATGATTTTGTTCTGCTGGAATAAGACAGAAATGAGCAGCCAGAAAATATCCAGAGCTTCCTTTATGAATCGTCATCATACGATGACATAAGAATAAATAAAAATTATGTTCAAAAATCTTTCATTCTCTTCGAGACATTCACACACACATTATATATACACACACGCACACACATACATACACACACACACACACACACACACACACACACACACACATATATATATATATATATATATATATATATATATATATATATATATATATATATATATATATATATATACACACACACACACACAATTATATATATATATATATATATATATATATATATATATATATATATATAAATATATATATATATATATATATATATATATATATATATATATATATATATATATATGTATGTATGTATGTATGTATGTATATGTTTGTGTGTGTGTATGTATGTTTGTCTTGTCTTAAGACGTTTCATATTTGTTCTTGCTAATACATTATAAGAACGGTATTACCTAACAGCAAAGGGAATATGACATATAGCAGTTTATAACAATCTGTACATATGTCATTGCTTGTTGATACCCAGTGTTATTTTATGTTATACATCAACATGAGGCTAAGCATAAATTTACAAATATACTGGACTTTCCTTCGACTATAGAAAGAAAATAAATAACACAGCAACTTTATTGGGTATTGGTCCTCAACTCGCATAAAACAATAAGTAATTCGGAGGAATTTATAGCGAAAAAACTATGTAGAAACACCCCGAAGCTGGTGCTCATGAAATACCTGAAGGGGAAGAACTGTGGAAGCCATAGAGGCCACCCTGTCGAGTCCTTCCTCAGTGGCATGCTTAAGCGTCGAGGTAGCAGGGTCGCCCGGACTCCCAGATATGTGGAATCCTTTCCCGGCTGTGTGGTAGGAATGCACCGGCGGACTACTTTGTAGGTTGACCTTACTCTTTTCAAAGTCACTCGAAGGTTCCTTGAAAGTGACTACCAGCCCCGTGCTATTTTCCAGCTTTATTGCCAAACGAAATGGAAAATGACTGTAGAATTTTGGGCAAGCGCCACCTTTATTTAATTCAGTAAATAGTACTTTTCTGAGATATATATATATATATATATATATATATATATATATATATATATATATATATATATATATATATATATATATATATATATATATATATATATATATATATGTGTGTGTGTGTGTGTGTGTGTGTGTGCAGTTGTCAGTTTGTGTGCATATGTATATACGCATGTATGTTACACTTTCTACTTCCATTATGTAAATCCTGAGTCAAAATGTCTAAACCATTCATAAAGAAGTTGAATTCATTGCTTTTTGTCTTGAATAATTTACATGGTATTCTGTGTTGAGTACAACTTTTCCACTCATAATTCGTGACATTTTCCCATATTATATGGAATAGGATATTTTCAGATATGATATCTTCTGCATTAGATCAGATAAAATTCATACTAATTCTTGAAAATCTTATTAGGAGAATGTTCAATATATAAATGGTGTAACGAAATTACCTGCCTCACTTTTTGCTGCAAAAAAGTAACGAAGTCCCCGGGTAGGGAGGATGAAAGAATCTTTAATGAGCGACGTAAATATGGTAAGTAGCAAGCTACATTATATCACAAGAAAATATATTCCTAAAATAGTGAAGATTATCTGAGCTTACTTGGCAAACTTTTGTTCGGAAAGATATTATGCTAATTTCTTTCAAGGCCAGAGACCAATGTTGATTATGCATGAAAAAAAATTAAAATTTACATAAATGCAGTCAAGAAAGATTTTTTGTTGTTGTTGTTAATTTGTATCTTTAGTTTGTGTCATGTCTGTCATTTTGTTGTTCCTCTCCTATTACATTGCCGTCATTCACTACTCCAAATGTTTACTTGCATTAAATCAATCCTTAAAGGGGATATAATATATTCTTTGTAGGTTCTCATATTGCATGTATTTTTCCATATTTCAATTACCTTTGGTTTATAGGAAAAATAAATAGTTTTAATCTATTAAAGTGTAATGTTTTAAACCAGAGGATGCGAGAAATGTAAATGGTTTTCCAAAACTTAATTAAAATTGAATGAATTGAAAAGATATTTTGACACTTTGTTACCAACAAAAATAGAGCAGAAATTATGAAGAGAAAACAAGGAAATGATTCAGCATAAGGGACACATTCATAATTCTAATTTTTCAGTCAGTGATATTAAATCATATTTCATTTCCCATTGCATGTCTCCGTTTTTGAACTGTATTCCATAGATTTTATACCGAATTTTCAATCGTTTTGCAAAAATCTCGAAAAGATTACTGGCTGTTCAGTAGCTTTATAACCATGAGAATTTTAGAATGAAATTATTATGTAATTAAAGATAGGGGAAATAAGTCTTGAATATTCATGAATAACCACATATTTTGGTAAAGTTCCCATGGTTGGTGGATGCATCACATTAGACTTTATTTTCTTTGTTAGCGACAGACATGAATTCTAAGGCTGATTCTGTTTTGTGAATGAGCAGGCAATAATAAAAACGAAAACTATAAAATCAATTTTGGTTTGTACTGAATAAGAAAATGGTCTTAATAATGCATAGCACCGAAAGCGATACATGATTTAAATATATCAAAAGAGAGATGGTTATAAAGCACCAGGAGCATTTTTGAAATAACCTTTTACACAAAGGACAAATGAGACAAGTGGCTGAAAAAATAAATTCCTTAATGGCATTTCAACCTATAGTTGCATACATATGCACACACTATTATAGAATTTGTTCACAAAATAGAGAGAAAAAGATTCTGGATCAGCGCTGAAGCCTACACCATGCTACTCTTAAATAGAAAAAGCATGTCTCACCTCTTTGACATTGAGTGCCAGGAGTCCCTGAAGCTTGATGAGATCCATGAACTTTCCACGCACATCGATGGCGCATATCCACACGCAGGTGTAAGGTACACGATGATTTTCCGGGTATCTGTCGAGAGGATTACGTGGATGGCGATGATCTTGTAGGTAATGTGGGTCAGCCTGGTGGCTGGATGAGGTGAAAGAGATGAACGCGGTACTTGGATTACTGTCGGTTCCGTAGACACTAACGACATCCACTTTGTAGTTACCGTCGTCTATGATTTGTTCGATTTTATCTATTAGCTTACCAAGTTTCCCTCCACCGGCCTGCGGTAAACCAAAGAAGGACACTTTTAATGAAGATGCGTGGATAGTCTTGAAGACTTTTAGGAACGCCAGTACACACGCGCAAAGCACACACAACACGCACATATACACACATACATAGGCAAACACACCCAGAAACTTTTATAGAACATAAAGACTTTTCAATAATGCGACAGGTAAAAAAAAAAAGAAAATGTTTTATTGTGAGGATGATGTTAGGGAGTTTAACTGTGGCACAGTCAATTTGATAATAATAGATTCAAGTATTGTTAAATCATTTTTATTGCCTGATGGTCTTGTTGAGCTGTTTCTTCTCAGTCTGTATTTCTCCCTCTCTCTCTCTTTTGTAATACTCAATGAGAGTAGAGTAGTTTGTTTTTAGCTTCCTTCAAGCTAGGTTGTCACCAGCCTTTTCCTTGTTCTTTTAGTAAAGATTTTAGCTATTTTATTCTGAATGTTTTATTGTAATTCTAATTTGTAATTCTGATTTTATTAGTTTACTGATTGCCATGTTCGCTGTTTGCAGCCTAAAAAATGCAACTCTGAGGAGTTGTGAAATTCGGTATAGTGGCACTCCTGATGCCCTTTAAGTCCAAACTAGAGCCCCGATAGGAAGGGGGGATGTGAGAAGGAGTGGGAAGGGGCGACATGTAAAAGGGAACGAAAACAACTGATAGTAGTGTTTAATCCATAGTTTTCAAAGTCGCTGAGATGAATTACGACACCCCTGATGTCTTTTAAGTCCAAGTCCAGCCCCAATAGGAAGTGGGTGAGAAGGGTGCAACATGTAAAAATAAACAAAAATGACAGATAGTAGTGTTTAATCCATAGTTTTTGAGATCGTTGAAATGAATAGTGACACTCCCGATGACCTTCAAGTCCAAGTTTAGCCCCGATAGGAAGTGGGTAAGAAGGTATGGGAAGGGGATGACATGCAAAAATAACCAAAAACGTTGGATATTGGTGTCTAATTCATAGTTTTCAAGGTCACTGAGATGAATAGTGACACTCTTGGTGCGTTTCGAGTCCAAGTTCAGCCATAGGAAGAGGGGTAGAAAGGGGGTGACATGTAAAAATAACCGAAAACAACAGATATTAGTGTCTAACTCATAATTTTCGATGTTGCTGAGATGAATAGTGACACTCCGGATGCCATTTAAGTTATAGTTCAGCTCCGATAGGATGAGGGGTGACAAGGGGTGGAAAGGTGGTCAAATGTACAAATGACTGAAACCTAAAGACACTAGTGTTTAATCCACAGATTTTGAGATCACTGAGATGATTAGTAACACTCCTGATGCCCTTTAAGTCCAAGTTCAGCCCCAACAGGAAGCGGGGTGAGAAGGATTGAAAAATAAAAATAAAAATTGACAGATATTAGTGGCTAATCTACAGTTTTTTGAGGTTGCTGGGATGAATAGAGATACTCTCGATGCCCTTCATGTTGAAGTTCAGCCCCAATAGGAATAGGGGGTGAGAAGTGGTGAAATATAATATGCCAAAAATGCTGGGCAATGCAACTGAAGCAACTATCTCAACAGGAGAGAGAGAGAGAGAGAGAGAGAGAGAGAGAGAGAGAGCTTATCGGTTTTCATTCAGAGTTTTCCCAGGCAGGACCAGGTTGGTTAGCTAGTATGTATATATGTATATATGTATATATGAATATATATATATATATATATATTATATATATATATATATATATATATATATATATATATATATATATATATATATATATATATATATATATATATATATATATATATATATATATATACATATATATATATATACATATATATATATACATATATATATATATATATATATATATATATATATATATATATATATATATATATATATATATATATATATATATATATATATATATATATATATATATATATATATATATATATATATATATATATATATATATATATATATATATATATATATATATATATATATATATATATATATATATATATATATATATATATATATATATATATATATATATACATACAGTATATTATTTTATAAATATTTATGCTGTTTGCCCTCGAACATTTAGGGATAGTAGTATCAGCCTGATCAAGACAGGGAAATTGCTTTTGTCCCACGCTGGGAGCAGCTCAGTTCGAACTAACGTCCGTTGAAAAAGATAAGTAGCATTTAGCCATTTTTTCCCTATAGGAAGATTCCCATATCAGCCTTAAGAATAGGTGGTCCTAAGGTCCTTTTTCCTTTCTACCTGTCTCTTGGCGAATGTTTTGAAAACAAGAACGTGGACACCTGGTGTGACTGTTCTGACCCAGCACCGGTCAGGGAACTTCAGAGAGAGACTGGAGCATTTGGAGAGACCGTCTGAAGGTGGCCTCTTCTCCCCTTTCTTTGTCTATTATTCTATTAGTGAAGTGAAGAAGCAATTGTGAAGACCCTCTCGGCGTGCGGTGTTGATGCGCACAACGTTCGTCCTAAGGTAAAGTCGCTTTTGTTCAAAACTTCGCCCATTCTTTTATTTTTTTCTGTATTTAGCATTTCTTTTGTTTCCTCCTTCATCCCCCACTTACTGTATATGTGTTTACGAAGTCTAGATTAAGCCTAATTATTATATTGTTAGCTTCAACCCCGTTATTCCAGTAAAATACCTAGGATTTAGGGTAAGCAAAATCAGGTTAAATCTCGATGCTTTTGTATGCCTCGCGTCCGAATGTTTGGAAGAACCGTTGCGTTTAAAATCAAATTCATCTCAAATATTCTTGTTAAGGTTAATTACCCTTAACTGGCGACCTTTGGCTAATTAATGACTGTCTTTGAGGTTAACTTTTGGCTTCAAGTGGCAGGTTACGTGTAATCTTGGTTTGCAGGGCCGTAAAAATTACGTAAATTGAATAATACATGATCAACCAAGACCCTCACACGTAACATTGGCGACCTTGCCAGGATCTAAAGTACATTTTAGAGAAAGAATCTGGAGAAAAGGAAATTAAATTACATTAATTCCAAAAAAATAAAAGTCAGATATCGAACTCCATTTCATTCTTCCAAACAAGGAACCAGGCATAATAATAAGCAGTAAAGAGAATAGTTATAATAACAAGTGTAGCGAGAATTAGCGTAGGTAGGCAAGGGTGCGTCGAGAGCAGAGCGTCATAATTTATAACGTTTAAGACAAGGGCATTTTACCGTGTTCGGATCGTGAATCAAGTCGTTCAAGTAACGAATTCAAAGGCCGAATCGCGGAGCCCGTTTCATGTACACAAAGTAATTTAGAAATCGCGTCGGCAATTCCGATCGTTATTGTTTGCATATAGCGGGAATCATTCAAAACCGTGTCAGTGAAGTAGCAAACGAACTGAAATAGTAATTTTACAATAAAGGTACCGTTCAACAATGTAAATTTCCGCAGGCAGGCTAGCATTTCTCTTTTCATTCTTTTGTTTAATGTCCGGTGTGAGAGAACGATAACAAAAGACACAAAGTTGTTTGGTAATTTAGTTTTCCATCCGTAACGTAAAACACTATGCATGATTGGTATATTTAAAGTAAAATCTGGATACCTGCATTTGTTTCGTGCGTTGTTTTTGAATTTGTGCTGAAAAAGAAAATACCCGCCATCTTGGATTCCTCCGCCGTGTTCGCGCGGTTGTTTTGAAATTGTTTGAACTGTTTAGAGAGACCGCCATTTTGGTGTCCTTCGCCGCCAGAGGTTATTTTGAAATTTAGGCCTAACGGGATTTTCCGCCATCTTAAGACCTTGTTATTGTCATTGTGACCAGACTCTGCCCGAGCCACTCTTGGGTCATTTTTTTTTTTCCTTTCGTAGCGAACCCACCTCCTAATATCTTAGCTAGACAAAACCAAAAGACAATTTAGGCAGGGAAAGATAGGCCTTAGTTAGGAGTAATAACAAGTTCCTATACAAATACCTGCTATAAAAATCATATAAAGAGAATTTAAAATTTTACGATAAACTTTTGTGACGTCGGCTCCCAGGAAAATTAAGATAATAAAGTAATCCCTAAGGAAGCCAAGACGACGCATCTATCTGATTTTATTAAGATCCATGCCATTGTGCATTTATAAGATCTTTGCTTTACATGTTCTCAAGCAGCAAGAAATTAGCTGATTGAAAATCTCTCTCTCTCTCTCTCTCTCTCTCTCTCTCTCTCTCTCTCTCTCGTCATTCAAGTAAGCATTCCTAACCTAAGTGTACGTGACCCTCTTCAAAGAAAGAACGGCCGACACTAGGCTAATTAATTCGAATACAATAAACCAAATAAAAGAAAACACCTCTGTCCCACAATAGATGAGGACAAGTTAAGAGTAATTACAATACAGTGATAAACTGTCGGTCACGAGTGAGGCCTGCTATCCAGACCGAAGCAAACAGTAGTTTTCACCCTCTGAAAAAGAAGGGGCCAGCACTGGGCTGGTACTGGGACCAGCCACTCACGAGGATCTTAAAAAAAAAAAAAAAAAAAAAAAAAAATTCACTTTATTCCACAGTGCCAATAATTTGCAGCACTGTCATCACTTGAATAGCTTACTTTCTATCTCTCTCTCTCTCTCTCTCTTTTACCTTCCCTTTCTCTCTCATTCGATTGTTGCACTCTGCAGGGGTGTAGAGTGCCTTTCCTCCCATATAGCCTAGTTGGACTCCAGTAGAGGGTCCCTAGGAACACATTGGCACCATAAGTGCCACTAACCAAGAATCCAGGAAAATAAATAAAACAAAAACAAAAGGGAACACAGAAGAGAAAGTTCTTCTGGAACCTAACCTGCACCAGTGCCTAGGGATACTGAGTGCCACCAGTGTGACCTGTACACGGCACACCCAAACTACAGTGCCACCTTTTGAAAGGGTGCCACGTCATTGAAGAGACACTTCCTCGCTGCCCAAGTACGCCCAGTCGACCCGGTTAGACGCCCTTCCCCACCAGAACCATGGCAGCAGAGCATTATAAAACCTTCCTGGGGCTGGGGACGGCGGCAGGTCTCACCGGCTCGGAACTTACCACCTGGGTTAAGGAGCAAGTGGACGACTTGGCCAAGCGGGAGAAGGAAGAAAGACTCGAGCAGAGGAAGTATGAAGCCGAGCAGAGGAAGTATGAAGAAGAACGAAGGGTGTATGAAGCCGAGCAAAGGCAATATGAAGAGGAAAGAGAAGAAAGAAGGAGACAGCATGAGTTAGCCTGCAAGGAAACTGAGTTAGCCCTAAAGGAGAAGGAGCTCGAGCTTGAGAGAGCGAAAATGGAGAATGCCGAAGCTATGGCTAGCCATCAAGCCTCCAGTCCTACACCTGCTGCATCAAACGCTCCAATTTCGAGCATCAATTCCTAGTCCCCAAGTGGACTGAGGACGAGCCAGAAGCATGGCTGGAGGAGATCGAGGCTCTTTTCGATAACTACAGCACCACGGAGACGGAGAGAGCCTTAATACTAGCCAAGCATATGGAGGGAAAAGCCAAGACAGCGCTTCGCTCACTGGAGAAGAGCCAGAGAGGCAACATGGCGGAAGTTCGTAGAGTCATTACAAAGGCCTGCGAGATAACCCCAGAAAAATGGAGACAACGGTTCCGAGGTCTTGCCAAGGAAGTCGGCTGGTCTTGGACGGAATGGGCATGTCACAAAACCCAGTCCCACGCGCTGGTTCGACTCCTTGGCCTGCACGACGTTTGAGGATCTCTTCAATCGGACCATGCTAGAAGACCTTTTCCAATGTGTGCCAGGGCCCCTTGCGGTATATCTTAACGATAAACAGCCCTCCACACTTATGGAAGCTTGTCGCATGGCTGATTCGTGGGAAACCTTCAATCAGTCGCATAGCACCTCTCAGAAGCGAATCATCCCTCCGGCCTACCTCTCGAACTCCACTCGCCCGAAGAATGGACTGCCTAGCAAGACCCTGTGCAACTATTGCAAGAAGGGGGCCACGCTGAAGCTGAGTGCCGATACAAACTCGGCACTAATAAGCAGCCTAACCCTACCAGCCAGAACTCCGCTCCCGATTCATCCGCTCAGCCCTCTCCTCCAACAGTTACTGCAGGCCACCGAGCCCATCCAAAAGGCCCGTGCAAATCCTGTGGGGCTGCTAGCCACTACAATGCTGGATCTCCGGCCTGTCCACATCATGTCCCCACCACCAAATTTGTCAACCTAATCAGCACTTCATTTTCTGCTGCTGGTCCGCACCGGATCCTTTACCCCGAGAGACTGGAAACCCAGTTCATCTCGGTGGCCCTCTTCAGAGCACTAGCCTGCCCAGTGACCCTTCCGGTCACAGTAGACACTGCGGCAGATATTAGCCTGATCGCCAGGGCCCAAGTGCCAGCCGGTGCTGTGGTTGACGAAGAAACGCGGTGGGAAATGAAGTGGATAGAGGGCCACACCATCACCGTTCCCACGGTCCAACTCCAGGTTATGACGCCTTGGGGCACGATACCCCACCGCCTTGGCGTGGTAGGTGGAATTCGGCCCGGAGTGGTCTTCTTGTTGGGTCGGGATCTTCTCTGCGGAAGCCCGTTACCAACGCCACTCCGCAGCCACGTTACCTCCTCCACAGAGGCCACATGTAAAACTCTCAATAATGACAAACCTCCACCTTCCGCCCACCAAAGTGGTCTGGAAGGGGCATAAACCAACCTATTTCAGGCCTAGCCCTCTCCAATCGTGAAGGGCTGGCCCACCAAGAGGTCCTCCCCCTCCGCGAAGAGAGATTCAGGAGGAGCAGTACCGCTGCAGGGCGTGCAAGCGGGCAGACCACTCCACAAATTGGGAGGGCTGCCCAAGCAAGCAACGCCCAGCGGACGCCCCCGAACAAAACTCTAGGAGAGGCTACGATCTCCTGCTGGGGCAGGAATCTCTGCCGCAGCCAAACCCAAGTCGTCCGAGAGGTATTGCACCGGACCCCTTGTCAGGCATGCCTGACCCTCAACTGCTGCCAGTGCCACTTGCGAGCACTGAGCAGTGCCAGACTCCGTCCGCCACGGACGTTGAGCTACCAGTGGAAAAGGCCCCCATGCCGGGTCTAAATCATGAGGTGAATCCTCCTCCGGGAGATTTAGGATTCCCCATGCAGTTGATCATTGCGACTGGAGAGCCTCCAGCACCGAACCTTCTTCTTTGCAAAATTTGACTCAGGGGATGAACCCTGGAGGATCGAAATGGTACCCCTTCCTTGGAAGACCAGGAACTGGCATCCTCGGATGCAGAAGTTGAGATCGCTCTCGCTCCGGTTGTCGCAGCAGCCGGGGTAGGAGTCCTCCCGCAGCTTTTGCAGTTGCCCTGACTTCGCGCCCCGCTAGCCCTTCTGGCCTGTCCCCGAGTCGGTGCTTTCATCACCTGCTAGGCCAGCTACTGATAGGCCTTGGAGGAAACCGAAGAAGAAGAAGAAGGGGCGGAAGAGAGCCCAGTAGTTGCCGAGCTATACGCTCATCCTGGAACTAGTGCCCTCTCGGCACAGTGCCCTAACATCTAAGAGTGATCCTGGCCCCTTGCCCAGAGAAGGTAGCCAGTGTGATCTCTTCCTTTTATTTGTACCTAGCCTAGGCCACCTTAAAAGTACAGTACATCAATTTAGTAGCCTTGTTCTTTCCACTTACCACCGAGCCGCAGTAATCATGTAAGTAGCATAATTAATTTCAGTAAACTTAACTATTGTGAAACTAGCCCCGATACTCGTGACACGCATGGCCTAAGACCTCAGTGAGGCACCCATTTATCATATGAGGCAACCCTCATGAATTAACTAGTAAATTTTAATTGTATTAAACATAAACCATGTTGTAATTTAGTTAGAAAATTAACTCTTTATGTTGGTGCTACGGTCGGGTTAGGATAGGTTAAGCTAGGGAATATCATAGAATGTA